>NC_048230.1:1961654-2087323 GCF_002007445.2 Ailuropoda melanoleuca
CCGAAGGGAACAGGCCGGGGCGGGGGGACGGAGGGGATAGGCGGGGGCGCGGGGAAAACGTGGTGAGGTGCTCTCCGCAAAGACAGCCGAGGACGGGATGAAAGGGGGAGAAAGACCCTCGATGCCCTAGGTCCAGCCTCGCCCACCCCTTCGTCCGGTTACTCTTAAACAATAGTAGTACCAGCAAGCTATACTTAGATGAATCGCGTGACAAAACGATGGCGGGGGGGCGGGGATGGGTGGTTCAGTCGGTTAAGCGTCTGCCTTCGACTCAGGTCGTGATTCCAGGGTCCTGGGGTCCAGTCCCGCATGGGGCTCCCTCTGCCTGCCGCTCCCCCGGCTCATGCTCTCTCTCTAGCAAATAAGTAAAATCTTAACAAAAAAGCGATTGCAGGGTCCCTTTAAAAGTGGCTTTCAAACTTTGGCCGTCCCACCCACAATAAAAAATGCGTTTGGAGGCGCCTGGCTGACTTCGTAGATAAAGCGTGATACCCGTGATACCCGTGATCTCAGGGGTCTTGAGTTGGGCGTTGGGCATGGCGCTTACTTAAAACAAAAACAAAACAACAAAAAAATGCGTTTTACATCCCACCTCTCTCTCTCCATACACTTAGCTCTGAGGTGAAAGCTTAACCAGACAACATATACTTATCCTTGCTGCATGTATTATATGTAATATATGTGTATATATCTGTGTGTATTACATATGTGAGGTATATATACATACACACACTGTAATATTTTCTTTCTTTCTTTTTCTTTTCTTTTTTTTGGTGCTGGTCTACTAAATTGATCTTATGAACAAATGAGTCTGATCTAAGCATATGGTTCCAGATAATTATCTGGGGAGAAACTTTTCAAGAAACTGTTAAAGAATCAATGAGAAACTAAGATAAGGAAAACCTTAGTGGAAAAGTTCCTAGGAGAGCAGATCCTAAGAGTTTTTTCGTCAAAAAGAAAAAAAACCATTTTTTTCCTTTTTTGTACCTGTACGAGATGAGGGATGTTAACTAAATGTGGTCATCATTTCACAATATACGTAAGTCAAGTCATTATACTGTACACCTTAGAGTTACACAGTGCAGTATGACGCATCTCAAAAAAAAAAAACTGGGGAAAACTTTTGTTAAAGATTTTATTTATTTATTTATTTATTTGAGAGAGTGAGGGAGAGAGAGCACAAGGTGAGGGGGAGGAGGAGAGGGAGAAGCAGGCTCCCCACTAAGCAGGGAGCCAAATGTGGGGCTTGATCCCAGGACCCCAAGATCATGGCCTGAGCTGAAGGCAGACACTTAACCAATTGAGCCACCCAGGCGCCCCGAAACTTTTTTTTTAAACATAAGATAAACATGAAATTATAGCGATGAAAACAGGCATGTTTTAATTTTTATGCATTTTCATGTTATGGGATAGAGATACACTGAATCCCAATCATGCCAGACCTCAGAAATAGCATGGATAGGAGGGTTGAGAGAAGCGGGATAGGAAGGAACACTGGGGAGAAGGTTGGCCAGAATAACGTGGCTGTTCTGGCTGGGCTGGGAGCTCTTGTTGACCCTGGGATTTTAGGAAGCCCGGGTTCTGGAATGGGAAGTTAGAAGGAGAGGGCTGGAATCCTGCAGAGATCCTCTGTCCAGCCTTTTTGTTGTACAGCATGGGGAAACTGAGGCTCAAACCTGCCTGATGCTCTGGGTGCTCTCCATTGTCCCTGGAGACCTGAGTGCGGACCCCTCTATCTGCTCCTTAGTGCTCCCATGAACTCCTTCTCTTCCCAGCTGTGGCCACTGCAAGCAGAAGGAGCCATGCTCTGCAGACACAGGCAGCTGTGAGTCCTGCGAGCCAGGCTGGAATGGAACCCAGTGCCACCAGCCCTGCCCAGCTGGCACCTTTGGCGAGAGCTGCAGGCAGCTGTGCCCCCACTGCCGGCTTGGGGAGGCCTGTCAGCCAGACACTGGGCACTGTCAGCGCTGTGACCCTGGGTGGCTGGGGCCTAGGTGAGGGGGCCGGCCTGTTCCAGGTGGGGTGCACCTTCCTTCAGGATCCTCATTCCAACTACTCCCTCTGGGATAGCTGGCCCCTCCCCCAACACACTCATTCACACGGCCTTGGGGCCTGCCTCCTGGTGAAGACTGAGGGAAGAGAGATGGGTGCTGATGAGGCCCTGGGCAGGGTTCTCTTCTGGCTCCTTCGCCACTCAGGTACCCCGCTCTCTTCTTCTCCTTCTAGTCACCTGTAGTCTGTCGCCTCGTGGGTTTGGCCCCAGGTTCAAGGCCTTGTTTACACCTGAGCTTCACTGCTGAGGAGTAGACAGTTGGGGCCAAGTCCAGAAGCATGGGGGAAGATGGGTAGGACCCTTTTGTGGGGGGCTCTGCCCTGCCAGGCCTGCCCTGCCCGCCCATTCCAAGTCTCATGTCACCTCAGGTGTGAAGACCCCTGCCCGCCCGGCACATTTGGGGAGGGCTGTAGCTCCGCCTGCCCCACCTGTGTTCAGGGGACCTGCGATGCTGTGACTGGGGAATGTGTCTGCAACGCTGGCTACTGGGGGCCCAGGTGAGAGAACTGGGGCCCTGGCAGGGAGGCAGGGGCCTAGGTCTGGCCTCTGTGCAATCTGTTTCCTGGACTTCCCTTCCCGGGCTTCCCCACCTACCACACACCCACCCCGCATGCTCCGAACTGCGAAGTTACTCCTCTTGTGGGGTCTGCATCTTCCAGGGGAGGGTCAGTGCGACGCTTAATCTAAAAGGCCATGCTCCCTAGCTAGGTGGGGAAGGTATTGAGGGGTAGGACTCCAACTCCATTGTTGGTTCCTTGAGGTCTTTAGGTGGCAAAACACAATCAAGGTCAATGTCTCCAATGTCAGGTTTTCCACCTCTAGGACAGAATGTAGTATGGAACGGAAAGGACCTCATTTTATAGAGGAGAGGACCAAGGCCCAGAGAGTAGGGCGGGGCAGGCTCAGACCTCCAGACCCTGAGGACTTTTCTCTGGATGCTGTTGGCATCTAGCCTATTTCACATTAGTGCTGGACGGGCTAGGGATGGGGATCATGAGAGGTGGATCTTGTCCGAAGATTATACCCTAGGGGGCTGGGCACCAAGGGGCCGCTTGTGGGTGGCCCCCCTGGAAATGGGCTGAGAGGCCAGGGGATTCTCCCAAACACTGCCAGGGGTACTGAGAATGTGGCTCAGAGGTCAGAGGAGTCTGCGTGGGCATCATCCAGGGAAGTCTCTGTGGCAGGGGGTGGGGAGAAGTACCTAGAAATCTACCTTCCCCTGTGCCCTGCACACCCCATCTCTTCTCACCCAGCCTTCAGCCTTTGTCTCTTATCACCCCATAGCTGCAACACTTCATGCCCATCTGGCTTCCATGGCAACAACTGTTCTGTTCCCTGTGAATGCCCAGAGGGACCCTGCAACCCTGTCTCTGGGGCCTGCCAGTTGGGTAAGGTGGAAAGGAGGGTGCAGGGGCGCCTGGGTGGCTCAGTTGGTTAAGTGTCTGCCTTCAGCTCAGGTCATGATCCCAGGGTCCTGGGATAGAGCCCCTGGGCTCTCTGCCCAGCAGGGAGCCTGCTTCTCCCTCTCCTTCTGCCTGCTGCTCACGTACTTGTGCTCTCTCTCTCTCTCTCTCTCTCTGTGTCAAATAAATAAATAAAATCTTTAAAAAGAAGAAAAGAAGGAAGGAAGGGAGGGAGGGCGGGCAGGAGGGAGGAAGGAAGAAAGGAAGGAAGGTAGGTAGGTATGTAGGAAGGTGCAGGGGACAGTAACCAGGGAAAGACTGGCCCTTTATATGGCTCCAGGACATATCACTTGCCAGGGAGGCTGGGCTCACTTGGGAGGCATTCCCTAGGCATGAGATGTATATGGTTGCTTTGGGGGTCCCTGAAGATATGACAGCCCCGCCTCCTGAGAAAGCAGGCTAGCATCCAGGAGATGAACAGGCAACTGTCACGCCCGATACACAGGGGATGTGTACCGGGCGTGACAGTTGGGAGCAAGGGCTTGTGGAACAGACCAGGGACCATCGGGAGGGGACAGGATAGCAGGGATGCTGCCTTGGGGAGAGGGCCTCAAGGCTGAGTACAGCCTACATCTCTCGGAAAACGGGGAGGGACCCGTAGGTGGAAGATTGTAAGGAGGAGGCAGCTCAGAGAGATGAGACATGATACGTGGAAGACATAATGGCCCTGAATATTTGGCCATCCCCTGCTCTTGCCCGCTCTCCCTAGGGCCTCACGGCCAGGATGCAGCCCTCATCGCAGGCGTCCTCGGGCCTCTGCTGCTGCTCCTCCTGGGTATCATCCTCTGCGCCTGCTGCTGCTGGGCCGCCCGGTCGGACCCCAAGGACAGGTGAACTCTGGCCTGTCCCTTCCCCACCCCCAGCTCAGGCCAGGGGCTCGGGAGCAGGCCGGCATCTGGTTTCCTTTGAGGGGTGGGGAAGGGCTGGCCTTGTCACACACTTAAATCAGAGGTAGTGAGGCAGTTGGCAGTGGCCATGGCCTGGAGACACCAGGTCAGCTGCCTGCCTTCCTTGGAAGTCTTCCGCAGGCGAGTTTCCAATTGCAGGAGTGTGAGCAGTCGACACTGGGCACCGGGCTGGCGAAACTCAAACCTGCAGCGCTTGGCTGAGGCTTTATTAACAGGGACCAGAGAAGGAAGGCGGGGAAGGCAGAAGCAGCCGGGCAGCACTGGGCAGGGGGGGCAAGAGACTAGGCCTCGATACCTCCGCATTTCCCGAAAGGAGAGTGACATAAGATCTGAGCAGTGGTTTATCAGAGATGGTGGCTTTCTGAGAAAAGAAGATCACGGGAAGGATGAGGGCGGCTTGCTGGGGGGTGGGGCCTGCCCACCGCAGGGGAACGTTGTTCGCGCAGAGCTCTCCTCCTTTACAAAATCTCTTCCCATGTCTCGGTTCCTTGGAGACTCACCGCAGCAAGCGTTTCAGAGCAGGGAATATGGGGCAGGAGGGTCGGCATTCTCAGCTCCCAGAGGAGTACGCAGAGGCCTCAGGTGACCCAGCCTGTCACTGGCACGCACAAAACCCATGCTCTGTTTTTCTGGATTCTCTGTCTGGTCCTCTCTTACCAGTTCAGGCAGTAATCCCTGAGCATCCTCGTCTGTACTGTGGGGTATTCACCCATGACAGACCCAGTAGCCCCTCCCTGGGGCACAGAGCCTGAGGGTGGGGAAGAAGGCCTTCACTCGATTACGGAAACGGACAAAGACTGTCAGAGGAATGGTAACAGTGAAGCCCTGGCTTCCAGCTTGGGTGTGGGGTCAAGGGCGGGCTTCCTGGAGGCAATGGCACTTCCAGAAATGTAGCTGAGCTGGGACTAGCCAGGGTGATAATAACACAAAGCTGCATTTGGGGGAACCCCACCGGGTGCCTGGCACTAGGCTGGGTCCTGAAAAAAGGTCTGCTAGATAGGCGTTGTCCCCACTTAACAGATGAGCAAACTGAGGCCCGGACAGGTGAAGCCTGAACCAGAGCTGCTACCCAGGTCTATTTGACTTTTGAAGCTCTGCTGCCCTCTGTGGCAGGTCTGGATCTCAGGCTCAATAGTGTGGATTTTACTCCGTGGTCCAAGGGAACCCCTGAAGTACACATTCTGGCACCCTGCCTCTCTCACACTAACCCCAGGACCAGGATGGTCCTGGCCCTTTTCTGCTGCCCCCACCCTGCCCCCACCAGTGGTCACATGCACCGACACCCCCCCCCCCCCCCCCCGCACCCTCAGGCCAGCAAGGGACGGAGCAGCTGTGTCCAGGGTGAAGCTGCAGGTCTGGGGGGCACTGAGCAGCCTGGGCTCGGCGCTCCCCTGTGGTTCCTTCAGCAGCCACAAGCTTCCCTGGGTGACAGGTCAGTGTGGGTGCTGAAGGGCAGGGGCTGGGGCGGGCCAAGGTCTTCCACGGAGCTCTGCACCTGACCCAGAGCCCTCTGCAGTCTCGCACCACGACCCGGAGATCCCCTTCAACCACAGTTTCATCGAGCCGCCCTCGGCGGGCTGGGCCTCGGACGACTCCTTCTCTTCTGATCCCGAGTCTGGAGAGGACGAGAGCCCTGCCTACTGCGTGCCACCCCAAGAAGGTAGCCACCCAACGGCCCGCTCGGCCCCGAGCAGCCCTGCCTGCTACCACTTCTTTATTCCTTCAGCAAACGTACAAGTGCCCGTTCGAGAGCAGGTCAGTTTCCTAGCTGTGGGACATGGTAAAGAGCACGACAGATTCCTGTCCTCACCGAGCTCGTCTTCCGGCGGGCGGTAGCCAGGCACGTGTAGGACAGTGATACGTGCTTTGATGGGGGCTTACAGTCCAGCCATGTCAGGGAAGATGTCTCAGTGTTGGTGATAATAGAGATGAGTCTAGCAGAATCAGGAGTTCACCAAGTGACAGCTAAGGAGGGGTGGGAATGGTGTTTCAGGAAGAGGGAACAGCGCACACAAAGGCCCGAAGGTGAGAGGGCCATGACTCTGTGGCACTGACAGAGTTTTAGCTTAGTTAGGGTGTGGCGTTAGTTCAAGGGGGAAGGGGTGGTGAGAAAAGTGTGTAGAAGGAGTCATGTCTACCTGAATAGGCCCTTCCCCTGCCTCTGTATCCTCACCCTCTTCCTCGCACCATTGATGAGGCTTCCCGGCAGATGCTAAACTGAGTAAACAGGATGGATTGGGGTGGCCAGCCCAGCTTTGGCCAAACTCTTCTGTCTCCTCTGCCAGGGATGGTCACTGTGGCCCACGGAGAGTTTCCAGAGGCCAGCGTGGCTGGAGGTCCCGTCCCTCCCCCTGAGGACGCCTCCACACCATTTCCCATCCCGCGCACTTCCAGCCTTGCACGGGCCAAGCGGCCATCGGTCTCCTTTGCTGAAGGCACCAAGTTTGCACCACAGAGTCGCCGAAGCTCAGGGGAGATCTCCAGTCCTCTCCGAAAGCCCAAGAGGCTCTCCAGGGGGGCCCAGCTGGGTCCTGAGAGCCAGGAGGCTGAGGAGTCCACGGGCTCAGAGAAAGCAGAAATGGATGAGACCCTTCCTGGTGCTGCCAGCCCTAGGGATTCAGCCACTGGCCGCCGCCGACTTCCCCTTGGTGGCCGGACAGTGGCTGAGCGTGTAGAAGCCATTGAGGGCAGTGTCTTGGAGGGCTCTGGCTCTGTGACCACAATCTACATGCTTGCCGGGACACCCCAGTCATCTGAGGGCCCCGTCCGCTCTGTTCTTCGCCGTTTTGGTAGCTTCCAGAAAGGCCAGGCAGAGCCCAAGGTCAAGAGTGCCATCCCTAAGCCTCCACGCAGGGCCCTAAGTCGAAATAAGGGCATCCCTGGGCTGGCCTCTGGCTCTGCCAGTCAGAGCCCCAGCTTATCCCCCAGTGATGAACTCACTAGGCCCTTGGAGTCTGCAGGAACTGGGCCAGAGGAAGTGGCCAGGGGGCTAGGGATTGGCACCAAGAGCTCAGGGAGGGCCCAGGAGCTCGCCCCTGAGGGTGGCCCCCAAGAACAGGATCCCCAGAAGCTGGCTGATGAGGAAGGGCAGGAGGAGCCCCAGTATGAGAATGTTGTACCCATCTCTGGGTCACCAGCACCCTGAGAACCTTGAATTTGCAGAGTGGGAAGACTATGGATGGGGGGTCGGCGTCTGAACTGCCCCTGGATCAGATTGTGTTTTGCTGGAAAAAGATCTCAGGGCCAGGAAAGACAGACCAGAACCTCTGCCCTTTCATGGGGAAACGTCAGGGTTGGAGGCCAATTGGCTCTGGGCCCTGGCAGTGCTCTGGGAGTGGTTTGGAAGGCCTGGGCAGAGACCCCATAGGGTGGGGTCAGGAAGGGGAAAGAGATGACTGCAGGGACTTTTTCTCTGTTGTCCTGGACTCTGCCCCCAAAAGCTATTCTTTTCTTCATTTTCTGAAATGTGAAACAATGTAAATGTTTGATGATAAAAGATTGGTTAAAGAAAAATTGCTTATGATAGGTTCCTAAGCAACCATGAAAAATCATGTTGTGTAAGAATATTTAATATGGGAGATATGGGAGACTGTTTATGCTATACTGTTAAGTGTAAAAAGTAAAGTTTCTCTTTATAAATTTAATTTCCTTCTGCTTCAGGCTACATGTTTAGAATCCTTCCACTTTGTATTTTGTGATTGTTTTGCAAACTTTTTTTTTTTTTTTTTTGTAAAGGATATATGTGCATAAAAAAGATTTGTGGGAAAGGCATCAAATGACTTTTTTTTTTTTTTCCTGGGAGATGAGATTGTGGCTGATATTTATTTTCTTCTTAAACTTTCGTATTATTTGTAAATTTTCTTTAAGTGAACATTCTTTTTACTTTTCTCACTAGGTTTAATTTTTTAAAAAATTATAAAAAACAATGTCCTTTGTTAAAAAATTAAAAAGTACTAACATTACAGACATGTATAAAGTATTTGCCTTTTCCTCAGAGGAGCCTGAGGGACAGGGGAGGGACCAGACTTACTTGTCACTGAATGTCTTTTGGTCTTGTTGGATTCTTTTCTCACATACTTGAATTACCTGGTCAGGACAGAAACAGCAGCTCCCCTTCTCTCCCAATGCTCAGAGAATCTTGCAGTTTAGATCCTTCCTTCCAGATGTTTCTCTGGTCACATGAAAACAAAAGATCATGTTGTTGAACAATTTGCTTTTTTACTTAACAATATATCCTGGCTATGTTTTAATGTCAGTAAATATAAAGCTACCTCTTTTTATAAAAACGGCTGCATGGAATTCCATCGTGTGGAAAAAGCAGAGGTTATTTAAACCGTCCCCTACCCGTGGAGATTTGGGTTGTTTCTAATCGTTTTGATACAATATATGATGCAATGTACTACTTTGTCCATATTTCTTTTGCACGGTGCACGTTTTTCTGTAGAAGAGATTCCTAGAAGTGGAATTGCTGGGTAATAGAAGACATTAAATATTTGGGTACTTACTTCAGATTGTCCTCCAAAAAATTTACATGGTTTTGTGTTCTCACAAATGATGACAAGATCTATTTTTCCACACCCAGTCTGATAGGTTGAAATGGTATCTTATTATTTTAGCGCAATAAAAATAATAAAGTGATAACATGCTAAAGCTTCTTAAAAAGTTAAAATCTTTGTACAGTTAAAAGGTTTTTTTGCTTTTGTTTTTTAACCATCAAAAATTATATCATTAAAATGTGAATTTCTATGAATATTCTAAGGTTGAACTTCTTTTTGTATCTTTAATAATTATTTGTGTTTTTTTTCCTATCAGTTAACTGATTATATTCTTTCCCCAATTTTCAGTTGAGGTGTTCATCTTTTCCTTATTGATTTATAAGTGCCTATGTATATCAAGGATATTAATTCTTTGCCCCATTTGTGATTGGTCATTTAATGCTGTTTATAATTTCTTTCTTCTTTCTTTAGAAATTCTTCTTTAGAAATTTAAAATTTTAATTTAGACAGTCTTTTTTTTTTTTTTCTTTTGGTGGGCCTCAAAGCAAGGTTTATTGAGTGATGGCAAAGTGATAGTACAAAACTCCTGAGGAGGGACGGGACTGGAGAGGGTTGCAACCGTTGTCTCTAAGTCTAGGGGTTTTTATGGGCTTGTTGGCGGGCTGTTTTGATCTGATTGACCCTCCTGGCACCTGTCATCCAATCAGGTTTTTGTCACAAGGGAAAGGGGGGGAGAGCTCCTTCCAGAGTGGTATAAAATCCTTTTAAGGGCGGTTTCCTCTTAGGGTGGGGCCCCTTTGGACAGTCTTTCTTTTTGACTTCTGAGGTTTTGTTTTGGTTTTTTTTAGAGTATTTATTTGAGAGAGAGCGAGAGAGCGCCCACACGCTCGCGCACCAGCAGGGGGAGGGGCAGAGGCAGAGGGAGAAGCCGACTCCCCGCTGAGCTGAGCAGGAAGCCCCAAACAGGGCTTGATCCCAGGACCCTGGGAACATGACTTGAGCCAAAGGCAGATGTTTAACCGGTTGACTGAGCCACGTAGGCGCCCCTTGACTTATGAGTTTCACGTCATGCTTAGTGTCAAGGCCTTCTCTACCCTAAAACTAGTGAAATAATCGCCTGCGTTTTCTTCTTGTACTTTAGTGGTTTTATTTCTTTATGATTTGCCAGCAGTGCTGGTGTGGGGGCTTTAACACCCTCGACAGAAAGACTGAAAAAAGAAACCCAGAATTTCATTCAAATAGCCACGGATTCAAATCTCAGTTCTGATATACTTGTTTTGTGACTTTGAAATGGTATTTAAAACCTGTTTTTTCATCTGGGGACTTTGGAATGGGGATCCTGGCCATCACCCGGAGTTATTGTGGGGATTAAATGACACAAACTACATAAAGCACCTAGGAAATTTTGAGTTCTCAGTAAAGGGTAATTACTATTCTCATCCATCATTCTCCCAGCTTTGAATCCTTTGTCTCAAGAAGCTGATACCTTCCACCCCTTTTCATTTGTTCGTGTTTTCACTCAACAAGCCCAATATTGTGCATTTGCTTTGTGCTTCTGTGTTAAGGGCTGGTAAACAAAGTCGAGTAAGACATAGTTCTTGCCCCCAAATATTTGTTCGTAGTCAGTGGGAAAAGGGAGGGACAAATGAACAGATAATTATAAAACAGCACAATCAGTGGACTAAGACATTAAAGAATATTTTTGGGAGTGGTTAGGGAAGGCTTCCTGAAGGAGGTGCTGTCCAAGAAGGGTCTATGTTTGAAGGCCAGAGGTAGGAGAACAGCACCTGCAGGAACCACAAGCAATTCCATGTGACTGAAGCATCTATGACCTGGCTGGTGGGGAGGAGCCTGTGTGGGTTAGGCTGGAGAACTTGAACTTTATCCTACAGGGCAAATGGTAGAGAGTTTCTGAAGAACTGAGCAGAGGTCAGATTTACTAAGGTCAGATTTACCTTTCCCACAGCTCACTGGGATGGGGTCGGATGAAGAAATGTATTTGAGGGGCTGAGATTGGAGGCTGGATGAACAGCAGCTGCAGTCCTAGGGACACAGATGGGCGAATCGGATAAATATTTAGGAGATATGGCTGTATTGGTGGGGTGGCAGTGGAGTGAAGGAGAGGGAGAATAATGGAGAATTTAAAACAAATTTCAAATATTTGTTGAAAAGGTGGTTCACGGTATCTAACTTCAGTAGGTAGTGGTGCTATTATCAGAAAGAATGAGAGGGACGGTTTTGGGGGTAAAAAGTGAATTGTTATTTTTTTTTAAAAGATTTATTTATTTGAGAGAGAGCGCGAGCGAAAGCACGAGAGCATGTGGGAGGAGGGGCAGAGGGAGAGGATCTCAAGCTGATTCCCCACTGGGCAGGGGCCCGAATCGGGGCTCTATCCGAGGACCCATGAGATCCCGACCAGAGCCAAAACCAAGAGTTGGAGGCTTAACCAACTGAGCCACCCAGGTGCCGCGAAAGTGAATTATTTTAGAGCTGTGTTTGAAACAGTTCAGAGATGTGTATGGAACAGCTGCCCGGAAACGTTCCTCGGGCAGGTGGCTGTAGGAGGGAGGGAAGGACTGAAGTTTATTAAGTGGCAGTCCCAAGTGAGTGGGTGAGATTCTGCGGGGTGGGTAACCGGATAGGTAACCAGCCAGGATCCCCCAAGCCCACAGAGCCAGGCCTGGTGTAAGCACGGCTGTCAGCGGTGGGTTCACGGCGGCAGGGGGCGCACTTGGATGCGGGGACGTGAAACAGGAGGCTGCTGAGGCTCCCAGAATCCTGGAATAAGTCAGGTCCCAGAGCGTGCCAGGCAGACCCAGCTGAATCTGGGGTAGACCGAGAGTCTTCTGACATCGGCCTAGCGACTCTGATCGGGGACACGCATCTGGGCTGCCGAACCTCCCCAGTGCCCGGGCTCCATCCCCCTGCTCTAGCCGGTCTGGGGGCAGGTCCAGCTCTCGGATCAGATTGGAACTCCGGAGCCCTCCCGACTCCACGCGCTCTCCTGGAGGCGCTGCCCGCCGCGTCACCAAGCAGAGAGGGCCCCTGAAGTTGACGTCCAGGAATGGGACGTAAGGGGGTGGAGGTGGTGCAAGACAATGGAGATGGGATGGTCAACTTTGCGTAGGGATCCCCAAGGGGACCAAGGACAGCAGGAAAGGGGGGCAGTCTGGATGGGAGCAGACCGTCCGAGGGTACAGACAAGCCCCAAACTCCCACTTAGGGATCCCCGAGGGCCATCTTCCGTGGAAAATGCAAGTGGAACCCAGGAGAGGGGTCCGTGAGTCAGGGGAGCAGGGAAGAAGCACACCACGCCTGGACAGGGGTTCGGGGATTCGGGATGTGCAGACAACGCCTGGATGGAGGACACTGGGGGCAGGCGAGCGGGGAATCAGAACACAAAGCCGGAGGCAGCCGGGGATGCCAGCGTCGCGTGGGAGAAGCAACGGAGAAGACGGGAGCGGAATGACCCACACGGAGCCAGAGCATCGGGATGTGGTGCCCAGGTCAGAGGTGAAAGCTGGGTACTACATAAGCGGGCCGGAGGAGAATGGAGTGCAAGTGCCCAGCTGGGTGTGAGAAGGTGACAGGCATGCAGTCCGGGGGGTATCGGTACATCGACCGGGGGAACCTGACCCAGGTAGGGCTTCGGAGTGAGGCTCTGAAGAGGCGTTGTGGCAATGCCCCCGGGGATTCCCAGCCCAGCTGTGACTCCAGTCTGAAGCGGCAGAAAAGAGGCACGACCCGCCGCTGCCCCTGGCCCCCCCAGCTCTCTTGTTTGTCTCCAAGTCCGGCCGGAACCGGCTTCTGCTCGCCGCCGGGCGGGCGGGTGCCTGCTGATTGGTCAATGCCTGTTTCCAGCCCCCACTCAGCCAATCAGCGTGCGGCAGTGTTTTCATCTTGGGTTGGAATAAAAGCGCTGGAATAAAAGGAGGCAGAAAAGGCGCCGGCCGGGCCCGATACACGCTGGTAGGAGCCGGGTGAGCTGGATCTTGGGGATCTGGGTCCTGGGGCGAAGGTGCTAAGGGGACAGAAGGCGCACGAATAGGGGCGTAGGGAGAAGTGTGATTCTGAGAGGAAAGAGACCGATGAGGAGCCGCCAGGAGAGATGACGAACAGAGGAGGCAGCTGGGAGATGGAGGGACGGAGGTCCGCTTCCATGGGAACAGATGTCGAGGAAACGGCCCGGGATGGGGGTCGCGCAGGTGGCTCGCGCCGCCGGTTTGAACCGGCTTCGCCTCTCCCATGCGGGGTTCGCGTGGCCGCAGCGCCTAGCGACCTAGACAGCGGCCAATGGCGCCGCAGTTTCTAGCCGTGAGGCCAATGAGCGGGCTGGGGGCGGGCCGTTCCGGACTCCGTGCGCCGATCTTGTGGTTGAAGGAACCAGCTCTGGGGAAGGGTCTCGAGTGCTGGCGGGAGGGCGCCTGTCAGGGTCCCAGGGAGTGGCAGCCCCCAGGTATGGTCCTGCCCAGGTATCCGGACCCAGGGTGCCTCTCCTGCCAGTCCCCAAGCTATGCCAAAATCTGCGGAGAGCCAGGATTAATTCCACGTCCCTGAGCATGCCTTAGTCTCTTCTGTTTGCCTGCCTCAGGTTACCTCGGAACCAGCCGAGGGAGAGGTCTCGCTCCCTGGCCGGGGCCGCTGTCCCGTAGCTGAGAGCAGACGCACGA
This sequence comes from Ailuropoda melanoleuca, assembly GCF_002007445.2. Taxonomy (NCBI): domain Eukaryota; kingdom Metazoa; phylum Chordata; class Mammalia; order Carnivora; family Ursidae; genus Ailuropoda; species Ailuropoda melanoleuca. The sequence continues at coordinate 1,975,245 of NC_048230.1, forward strand.
GCCAGCCGCGGACAGGCTGGCCCAGGACCCAGGCCGGGCTGGGGCTTCCTTCGCCGCGCGCACCCATCGCCTGGGCCGTGGAGGGGTGACAAGCCCCGCGCGCTGCGGCAGCGGTCCGGGGTGGCCGCCCAGGCTGGGCAGGGCCGGGCGCTGACGCTGAGGTCTGTGTGCAGGTGGCTGCCGAGCCGGAGCCGAAGCCGAAGCCGAAGCCGGGCCTCCGCGCCGCGCCATGGCACCCACCCTAGCCACTGCCCATCGGCGCCGCTGGTGGATGGCCTGTACAGCCGTGTTGGAAAACCTCCTCTTCTCGGCAGTCCTCCTGGGCTGGGGCTCGCTGCTCATCATGCTCAAGTCGGAGGGCTTTTACTCGTACCTGTGTACTGAGCCAGGTGAGACGGGGCGGCTCGGGCTCGGGGTGGTTCCCGGAGTGGGAGCTTTGGGAGAGGGCGAGACGGCAGTGGCCGTGAAAACCCGGCCAGCAATACCCCCTCGCTGCGCAGCACCTCCCGTTCAGCAGAAGCCCCATTTGATCCTCAGCCAGCTCTGCTGGGTACGTGTCATTGTCCCTGTTTTGTGGATGAAGAAACTGAGGCTCGGACAGATCTGGCTTGCCCAAGGCCGCACAGCTGAGGACTGCAGTAGAGCAGTCTGTGCGCTCAGAACACCCCAAGTCCAGGGTGTTCTGCCCGCCACCTACAGAACATCGCTGGACTGCTCTCCTTCCAGTGCGTAGCACATCACTTGCCTTACTCTAAATATGTTGCTCCCTGACTGTGAGAAAGAGGAACTCCTGACTCAGTGGCTGGGGTGCAGAAAGAGAGAGGAAGTGGCTTGGCCTCCACCCCATTGAAGGTTCATCTAGAATCTAGATGTGTTTTAGTCAGGCCATTATGGAGTCTCTTAAAAGCATGTCAGCTACAATTTCGTGTCTATTTTTGCTGCTTTATGATTTTCCAAAGGACATTTCCTCCCACAGGCTGTGAGAACATCCCTGTGGCCTTCTATCTGCCCGCCATCGTGGAGGGAGGCAAGGCGGGTATTTAGGGAAATAACACTGGTTCTGTCCTCTCTCTTTGCCACACCACTGGTGTTGCTGAATGCAGGCTGAGGATGCTTGTCTATAAGAAATCTAACCCCTGCTCCTACCTTCGCACCCTTCCCATCCTTTCTGAGGGTCCTGATTGCTTTAGATCTGTAGATTCAGGCAAACAGTGGGACCCCAGGGGCTCCCCACCTCTACCCTCGTATCCCCTTCCGAGGTAACCTTGATAAGAAATGTTTCCCTCTGCCCTCTGCTGTCCCCAACAGTGACTACCTAATAGTTGAACTCTGTAATGTCTCTTCCCAGTGCCTTTGTCAGCCAGCCCCTGAGTGAGTCCCCTAAGAGGGAGACAGCTCAAGTTTGACCCTCTGAATCACACCACTGGCATGCCTTTTCTTCTTAACGTTCTAACCTGGGGGGGGGAAGAGAAAGCTTTGGAGCAGCTCATGCTGGCTGTAACCCCGTGTAGAGTCCTTGTTTCCCTTTTCTGATAGTCCCAGGAGATTTTGTAGTGTTTCAGTCTCTAGGGAAGCTTTGCTGGACGGGTTAAGGGCAGGAGAAATGGGGGGGGGGATGCAGAGGTCACTTGAGAGACGGCAGAGAGTATATCATTTATAACCTTTAGCCTTTAGCTACTCAGAAATATTTCCTAATAGCCTAAGGGTTCTTGGCAGACCTTTCCGTACATCAGCAAGAAATCTTGGGAGATGGGAGAGTCACTCAGACCTTGTTCCTTGAACAAGCTTTCTGCTTTGCCCAAGAGATGTTAGCAGATTAAGGACTCTCTGGAAGGAGCAGGTTGGAGTGTTTGGCTCCTCCTCGCCCTCCCTCTCTCCTCCGTTTTAGATCATGACCCTTCCTGCCTCCCTCTTTGATAGATTCTTTCAGGCTGCACCGAGGGTTTTAAAAGCAGAGAGAGGGGCGCCTGGGTGGCACAGCGGTTAGGCGTCTGCCTTCGGCTCAGGGCGTGATCCCGGCATTCTGGGATCGAGCCCCACATCAGGCTCTTCTGCTGTGAGCCTGCTTCTTCCTCTCCCACTCCCCCTGCTTGTGTTCCCTCTCTCGCTGGTTGTCTCTATCTCTGTCGAATAAATAAATAAAATCTTTAAAAAAAAAAAAAAAACAGAGAGAAACATCATCATCTCCAGATGAAGCCTTTAGCGTCTAGTCCAGACTGAGGGACTGTTGTGGTTAATTTTGGGGGGGGGGTTGGAGGGGGAAAGGAACCTACTGTAGAAGGTCAGATTCTAGGGTTTTTTTCCAGAGATTGTCCACTGATTTAATTTATTTTATGGTATTGGCAGCATTGGGGCTGGTCACTTCATTCCTGCCTCAACCTTGGCTTCTTCCTCCATTTAAAGTGGGAGGAGTTGCAGAGATTGTGCCGACACAGTGCTGAGCTGGTGTTGAAGCCCGGGAGAGGCTTGACCCTCCTATAAACCAAAGTGAAGGTGAAGGGTCAGGTTGGAGGTTGAACATCAACTTCTTATCCAGTGCCTTTGCCCCTGCCTTTGATTTTGCTTTTTCTGACTACCTGGCAAACCTGCTGACCCAGCATCCTGGACAGACAGTCCTGCCGATTCCACATAGCTTATCTCTCTGGCCTGCCTGCTCCTTGCTTCTTGGAGTCCAAGTAGCCTGTTGCCTTTTGGAGCCAGGAGTCTCCTCCATGCCTTGCCTAACTGGGAGTGCCTGGAGGATTTAGGGTCAAGGTTTCTGCTTAGGCCTAATATTTTCTTTTTCTTTTTTTTTTTTTTAAGACTTTATTTATTTATTCGACACAGATAGAGACAGCCAGCGAGAGCGGGAACACAAGCAGGGGGAGTGGGAGAGGAAGAAGCAGGCTCATAGCGGAGGAGCCTGATGTGGGGCTCGATCCCATAACGCCGGGATCACGCCCTGAGCCGAAGGCAGACGCTTGACCGCTGTGCCACCCAGGCGCCCCAGGCCTAATATTTTCAAACTTGGTGGATGGCTGAATTGCAGAGAAGCAGTTGGGCCATTTATGGAATTTATCACATTAGACTTGTGAAAAGCTGAGTGGTCTGCAGCTGACTGGGATGCAAACTCATCAGCTTTTTTGGTGCTTATAGGGCCTTTGCTTTGGGTGGTTCTCTCAAGAAAATTTGCCTGAACCTGTTGAAAGGTTCTCAGAACTCATTTTCGGGACTCCAGCCAGAATCTGGCCCCGGACACGGTGTTGGGTTCCAGCACGGCGAGGTGGGAGAAGGAAAGAGCCTGTTTCTCTGCCACCTCTCAGCTTTTTGCCTTGCCCACCAGACGAGATTGATAAGGGGCAGTACCGGGCATTTGGGCTTTGCCTCCCCAGCCCCCCTGGTGTGGAGAGGAGGCTGACTGGCTTCCCAGCCCAGGAAGTACGGGGCTTTCCCTGAACTGTGTCCTTTTGGCCTCTGGATGACTGCTGTACCTACCCACTCTTGACCTCTTTCTTCATTTTCTCTGTCATCTGATGGCCCGCTTGGACAGGGTCAGGTCAGGGGGCTGTTAATCTCCTCTTTGTCTAACCTACATGTTCAGTAAGCATTTATTGAGGTGTTGTGCTGGGGTTGCAGAGCAGCCCTGGCCCTCAGGGAGTCTGTAGTCCGCCAGCATCAAACACACAGACCATATACTTCCGAGTCGTGGTCCAGACTCCAGCACAAAGCAGGGTGCCAGGAAGGAGAATGCCAGTGGGGATCTGGTTCAACTTGGGTGGGAGGGCCTCTCTGATGTTTAGGCGGAATCGTGGGGGGCAAAGAGGGGTGAGTTGGGAGAGGAGGGGTCAAGAAGAGGTGGGAAGTGGCCAGGGCCCACAGGGCCTAGGAGGCCACTCGGGGAAGTTGTATTTTATTCTCAAGGCAGGAAGAAGTGACAGAAGCAGAGGAGGGTGACAATCAGATTCACCTATTAGACTTTTAGGAGTTGTTGAGGTCTTGCCACATACTGGGCGTGGGATGCGGGTGGGAGTCGTGGCCTCTGCCTGAGGAAGCACGGTCCAGCTCATCTGTGGACACCAAGGCAGACCTGAGTTATATGCTCGTGACCACTGCAGTCTCTCTGCCTGTGCTGGCAGGGGAGCTGTACCCCTCATGAAACAAAGCAGGAAGCTGGTCGCCTGGGCCCTGAGAAGGCAGAGGGGCTGCCGTCAGGCAGGGAAGCAGAGGCAGGCCTGGTCCCCAGCAGGTGGGCCGAGGCTGCAGATGTGGATAGGAGACATTCCCTGCTGCGTGGGGGCGCCTTTTAATGGTCTCCTCACGCAAAGGCTGCTGGCTTTTGACAACTTTTGAAAACCCATCCTTTTACTTGTATTTCTGTGAATGTGACTGTTTCTACTCCCCCTATTTGCCCCCCCCAGTTTATTTTTGATTAAAAAAAAAACCATTCTGTAGCAATGGGTAAGAAGGTCTGAAGGCTGGTGCCCACGGCCTCACAATGTGTTACAGAAAGGAGCTGGCGCCCTCAGACTTTCCTACCAACCCTGCCTTTCTTCTTCCCATTTCATGACCCACTTTCCCTCTCCCACATCCACTGGCCCCACCTGCCTTCGTGGTGTTGCATTAAGGTTCTGTCCAGCTTGGGTTGACTTCAGGGAGGATCTTGGGGGCAGTCCCATTCACACTGGGTGGCATGAAGGGCCACCTGGTGCTGTCCCTGACACGGTGACAGCCTTGTGCTGTCTCCGTCCCTTTAGCATATTCTCTCTGAAAGCCTCTAACCCAGTTAATACAGCATCAGCCCAGCCTAAAGGTTAAAAGCAGGAACTTTGAGGTCCAGAAGCCTGGATTCAAGTCCAGCTTCTCCATAATGTGCTGTCTGTGAGATGTCAGGCAAGCAGCTTGCTGCTCCAAAGCTCCTGGTGTCCTTGTGTGGAGTGTGGATGGGGGTGAGAGAACACTAAGTGACATGGAACGAATACCACTGAATGCATGGCCGGCACACACAGGCACTCTGTGGCCACAACCAGGGACTAGGCTCTGGCCTACCCAGGATGGCCCTCTGACTGTCTGTGTCCTGCCTTTTGTTTGCTCTGCGTCTGAGGCTGACCTCTCACCTACATCCCCCTTTGGACTGAGATACTGCTTCCTGTTGCCGGATAGACTAAGGATTTGGGAGAGAGACAGGAGATCCTGGGGCAGAGACCATCAGCAGGAGGTCCAGGGGCCTGCATCCTGGGTGGGGGTGCTCAGTAAGCAGTCTGAGAAGGGGGCTGCTCAGGAATTTGAAGGAGCCTCCAGCCCAGCGCCCCTTGCTCCTTTAAGCATCATGCAGCCAGCTGTTCGGCTCCCCATTCTCTTGGTTTCTCTGGGGTGGGGGAAACCCCCTCTTTGACCCAGGGATGCCAGGGGAGCCCGAGTGGGGTCATAGCACCCCCTTTTGTCCCCTCCTTTCACTGTACAGATTGTGTGTGAGTCTTCTGCGAGGAGGGCTGAACAGTGCCGGCATTGTTCTCTCTTCCCGGCCCCTCAGCAGCCTCACGGTGATTCGGCACACTCGGGCCACACCAATTCCTTGCCTGTCCTCTTGGTTCACCTTCCCCGGCCGGGCTGGGCCAGGCCACTCTGGCCGCCCACTGAGAGGCATCTGTTTCATAAACAGGTGCAGGTGAGGCTCAGAACAGGCTGGGCTGGGGTGAGGCCTGAGCTCTAGGCTGGGAGCAGAGGGGCACCCTGGGGCTTGACACTTCCTTGGTGCTTATCTGTTTGTGTCTCTGCTGGCCCACAGTGACCTAGGTGGGAGCAGAGGGAGAGGAACAGCCTGGGTGTGGCTGTGTTTGGGCATCTGCCGGATCTGTGATTATTCATGTGGGCTGTTTACTGCCAACAAAGCTGGGCTCACCAAAAATTTAGTCTCCTCTAGGAGCAAGGGACTCTCTTGCATTGCTTCATGCGCAGACAAGAAAGGCCACTGAGACTCCCTACCCCAGGCTTGTCTGATGCTGGACATCACTGCCTAGAGGCAGGAGGGCAGGGGTCAGGCAGCCCAGTTGGCAGGGAATTTTTTTTAAAGAGAGAAAGCTGGAGATACCTGGGTGGCTCAGTTGGTTGAACATCTGCCTTCGTTTGGCTCAGGTCATGATCCCAGGGTCCTGGGATCGAGCCCCACATCGTGCTCCTTGCTCAGGTGGGGTGGTGGGGGGAGCCTCCTTCTCCCTCTGCCTGCTGTTCCCCCTGCTTGTGCGCTCTCTCTCTCTATTTGACAAATAAATAAATTAATTAATTAAAAAAAAATAAAAAGGGAGAGAGCTGGTGGCCCAAAGCGTATAAGCCCTTGTTCCTGTGTGTAGTGGCTCCAGGATGAAAGACGGGGGACAGACACCCTTCCCTCCACTCCTGCCTCTCTCCTCATGAGTGCCCGTCTAGTTATCTCTAACAATTCAAGATGTTTCTACTGCCATCCCCAGTTATAGCAAGTCAGAGAGGCTGCCTTGAGTACATTGCCTTGGGGTTTATATTCTCTCTTATGGTGAGTACAGTTGTGGATTTAGGGGTCCAGCTCTGGGGAAACGGAGTGGGCACACTGGGGCCCCTACCCAGAGGTAGTGCTGCTGGCTCCGTCTGTTACCTGTCCATCTCTGGCTGTCTGCTTGCAGCCACAGACCCCAGAACACTCCAAGTCCTGAGTCCTTTTGTGTTCTTCAGTGCGGTCATGGGCTCCAGAGCCTGCATGGCTACAGTCAGGGCTCCCAAGCCCATGATCCCGGACCCCGAGGTGCCTTCTCCGCCCGTCCTCTCTGTGACACCTGTGCTGCTTTGCTTGTGTCTGCACACCAACCTGGAAACAGCCGTTGTGGTGCGGAGACCCCAGTTCCTGTTGCTGCTGGCCACGAGCTGTCACCTGAAGCCCGCGCCGGCCTAGAGGCAGCCCCTCCTTTGCAGAAGCTACCCCGCTGCGGATGAGCAGCTCAGGCCCCGGCTAAGGCAGTGTGTGCAGTGATTCTGACCTGGACGCTAATGGACTCCGACGATGCTGTTGGTTGTGTGTTTTGGCTGGCAGCATCATCGGGCCTCTTTTAGGAAACGAAGTGGCAGGGATTGGGGATGGGGAGGGAATCTGGCCTGTTAGGTTTTGTTTCTGTGACTTCAGGAGGTTGACCTTGTGCCTCTTATCTCCTTAAATCCCCTCTGTCTTCACCTTGGTTCCATACATCCTATTTCTTTTCTTTTCTCTCCATCCTTTTGGCCATCATGATCTGACCCCATCATTTCATCCATTCAGTAAATACCTGCTGTGCACCAGGAGCTGGGCGAGGGGCTGGAGCGCGGGCCCCCGGCCCAGTGAGAGATGAGACACAGAGTCATGCCAAACACACAACTGTGGAAGCCTACCCCCAGTTTCTCTGTCCAGCTCTGCTGCCAGCCAGTCGCACCATCCCAAGCCTCCCATGATAGTGACAATAATAGCAACTCGTAGCTGCTGTTTATTAAGCACTTTCTGTCTGTGCGAGCTCTAGGTTGTCGTCTGGGTCTTCTCACGTATCTTCCACCCGACTCTAGGAGGTAGCTACGACTATTATATTGTGCCATTTTAGAGATAAAGAAACTGGGATCGTGTGAGATTAAGTCATTTTTCCAAGGTTATACGAGTCGGAAGTAGAGGAACCAAAATTGAAACCCAGAGGCCACGTTCGGGCACCTCACCCTTAATCGATGTGCCCCCTGCCGGGCTTGTCGGTTAGAGGTTGGCATATACCATGATTCACCCTAAGTGCATCCTTTTCTGTGACCTTGGGGCAGCCCTGGGAGGCCTGGGCAGGCCTTTGCAGACCTCAGCTTTACAGCCCTGGCGCCAGAGGGCCGCAATCGGGAGGCGGGCGGTTATCGGGAGAGAGGTGTTTCCTTGACTCTCCCAGTGTGACCTCGCATCTAATCAGCGGCTGCTCCTCTTTGGGCAGGATTAGTCAGCACCTCTGACTAGCAGTGCTGGGAGAGCAGAGGCTTCCTCTGCTGCCTTCCGGCCTGTGCTCCACCCTCCTGCCTTCAGCGGCGGCAGCACTTCTTCCTCCCTATTTTTCTTTGTCTCGGTGCTGGGTGGACTTTTGGAGGGGCGATTAGGGCCGAGATTGCAGGTGGCACAGGTGTGGCCTCAGGGGACAGCAACACTTGACCCCAGCAGGAAAAGTAAGAAAGGGGGACCTCAACAAGTGGAAGCAAGTGACTTGGGACTATTTTAAAAAAACTTCTCCAAGGGGTTCCGAGGCTCAGCATATGGGGTGGTTGATGCTGTGAAAATAACAGGGGGAGGTAGCAGATGGCTTGTACGCTTGAGAAGTTTCCCGTACCTAGCAGTGCAAGAGGCCCGCTCACTCTTCCCCTAGGTTGAACGAGGAGAACCAGGGCATTGCAGTGACACCAGCAGCTTGTCCTTCCCAGGTGGTCTAGGATCGCACCCTCATAGACTGGCCGCAGTCTGTTTCCATGCACAGAGCTGCTGAGAAGGGTTCGGCCAGCCTGTGGCCCCACAGCCAAGGCTGGGTCCTGAGGCCTACTCTTCTCTGGTATAGGTTACTCTAGAATGGGAATCCCACCCTGGGGCTCATGCAAGGGACACAGGAAACCCCAAAACTGTGGGCAAGCCTTTGTGTGCATTTTCTGAGGAGGAGGAACATAGCTTCCTTTATTGGACTCTCCAGAGGGTTTGTGACCTCCAAAAAGACAAGAGTCTCTGCATTACCGCTCCAAGGGTCTTGGGCCAGATGGATAGCCAAGCCTGCTTGGGGTAGCCAGAGCCAGCCCTGACATTTCCAGTGGCGTCTGAATGTGCATCTGTCCCTCTGATCTTTGGGAATCCCTGCCTCAACCCTGTGATCAAGTTTCCCTCCCTCTACACACACAGAGATTGTCACCAACGGCACAGTGGGGGGCACAGCAGAGCCGGAGCAGGAGCACGAGGAGATGAGCTGGATGAATGGCTGGCTCAGCTGCAAGGCCCAGGATGAGATGCTAAACTTGGCCTTCACCGTAGGCTCCTTCCTACTCAGTGCCATCACCCTGCCTCTAGGCATCGTCATGGACAAATATGGCCCAAGGAAGCTCAGGCTGCTGGGCAGGTCAGTGCAGGGGTTGGGGGTGGGCAGGTGGGACTGCTGGGTTGAGATCCCTGCTGTCGGGAATCCTGGTCCCTGCTGTCAGGTGCACTGTGGAGCTCCCTATGTGCCCACCCAGAGTGGGGTTCCTATCCATTCTGCCACCAAGTCAGTAGACACTGAGATCCTTGCTGTGTGCCAGTACTGCAGTTAAAGGGTTCAGGGCCCCAAGCCTGCCCGGGAAGGCTTGCAGTTGCTTGTCATTGAGAAGACTGTTTTCCACAGTCTTTTTGACCTTATACCTCCATCAGAAAAAAAGATTTTGAACATGAACCTCTAATATAAGCATGGAAGTATCAATTACATACACATACACCATTTTTAATGTTTTATGTGCTTTATAACACACGTACAAAAAATGTCAATTAAAGTGGCTAAGGTGAAAAATGATAAAATAGAAGTCCTACTGTTTCTGTGACTCCCAGCACTCCAGTGGGTCGTCTTGTGCACTTCCTGAGGTGCGTGTCCTGCTCTGTAAAGCTCCACTCTGGCAGACTCAGAGTAAGTCCACCAAGCAGCAGGTCCTCTCAGGCCACAGTCCTCCCCAGACCAGCCCCACTGGGAGCGGCCCTCTGCAGGGCCGTGGTGATACCCGTGATTGTGAAGGGAATGGGTGGAGGATCTGTCTCATTCATTCTTTGGAGCGTAAGGGGCCTTTGTCCCCAGGATAGAGCTAAGCAGAGAGGATTCGGAAGCTGCCACTCATCGCCCTCATGCTCAGTGGGGTTCCGTCGCCCCCCGCCCCCCGCCCCTGGCAGAGCGGGCATAGGAGCCTGTGGAATGGATCGTGCCCTCTCGCTTCAGAACCGTGGCCTCTCCAGTCTGAGGCCGGGAGGGGACAGTGCAGTGCCGTGTTTACCAGGTCTGCCTTTGGGCCTTGAATTCTAACTTAGACGCCTGCTCGCTGTGATACTTTTGAGAATGCTTTTTTCTTTCTTTGTTTTATTTTCTTCATCAGTAAAGTAGAGCCAGTTATACTTCTTAGAATTGTTAAATTAAATGAGAGAATGTATGTGAATTTTCCGAAAGCATCTGGCCCATAGTAAATACTTCCAAAGAACATTATTAACAATAGCAACAATAAATAATGTACTATTTCTGCTTGTTTTTAGTGCCTGCTTTGCTGTCTCCTGCTTGCTGATCGCATATGGAGCAAGTAACCCAAACTGTGAGTATGCTTTTCCTGTACCCTTTTGTCAGGGACTGGGGAAAGAGCGCCCGGAGGTGCTCGCAGGCCCCCTGCTCTAGAAAGCCATGCCAGGTCTGGTGCTCACTGCTCAAGTTTGAGGGGATGCCTGTTAGCCTTCACCCAGTTACTTGTCTTAAATGGGTGGTGCTTAAATGGGTGCCTTAAATGGGTTGTCACTCCAGACAGACATCTGAGAGAAGCTCCTAGGAGGTACAGTACTCTCATCTCATCACCAGGCCAGGCCAGTCCCCAATGGCCTCATTGATGCCAACCCGATATGAGTTCTAAGAGCCAGGCCAGCTGAGGGGTATGTGCACAAGCTGGGAGCCGAGTCCCCTGAGGCAGCCCAGGCCAGCACTATAAAGACGGCTTAGAAGCTGGGGGGCACCTGGTTGGCTCAGTTGGAAGAACACGTGACCCTTGATCTTGGGTTGTGAGTTCCAGCCCCATGTCGGGCGTAAAGCCTACTTTAAAAAAAAAAAAGAAAAGACTTAGAATCCAGCTGGTTTCCAACCCCGTTCAGGTGGAGCTGTTGCTTCAAGGACTTTCAGAACAAACACCAAAATAGGACTTGAGTTTCGCCAGAATCTTAGAGGGGCTCATTCACCGATTTTTGAGCGCCTGTCTTTCTGGTTTCCGAGAAGCAGCTTCTTTAGGCCTCTGGCTTGCTGCTAAGGTTTGTGGAGGAAGGGGGATGGGGGCACACCTTTTGTAGGAGCCCAAGCTCTGTAAAATAGGCAGGAGGACAGCGGTGAGGAAGAAGCTGTTCCAGCTCCCCAGGTGTCCATCATTAACCCCAGATGGCTTGTCATCCATTCCGCTTGCTCCCTGTAAGGCACTGGGCTAGGCCCTCACCTCCCCAATGCTCAGCTGTGGTTCCCCTGTGATGAGCTTTCTGTTTCCTTACAGCTCTCTCTCTGCTCATCTTCATTGCCCTGGCTCTGAATGGTTTTGGTGGGATGTGCATGACTTTCACCTCATTAACAGTAAGTGTTGCTTTTTTTAAAGATCTCTTGTTCAGTCATCTCTGTGTGCATTTGAGATAGCTTTTGTTGGCTTCAACTTCCTTGCCTTCCATCTGCCGACCTGTGCCTGGACATCCCAAGCAGGAGAGGGCGGCTGGTGATGAAGGGGCCTGGCAGCAAAGCCAGTCGTGGCCTCCTGGGCTGGGGAGGTTTGTAGGTAGACCTGAAGGCAGCAGAGCACGGCTCTCAGAGCAGGCCCATCCCTTGCCTGCTGACCTTGGCTTAGGCGCCGAGGAAGCCAGCTCACTAGCCATGTGCCCAGAGAAGACAGGAGCGGAGAGAAAAAAGCTGCCACCCACTTTCTTTTCTCTCATTTTCCATGGCAGCTCTGGCTAACAGTGCAACCTAAAAACAACTCTCCCTTGGAATCTCCCCACCCCGAACCGTTGCCTTTGTCCAGAATGGAATGAAAAGCCTAGGGGCATACGTGGCTGCCTCTCTTCTTGGTTTTCTAAATGCCAGGGTATGGAGAGCCATCCTGGGGAGGGAGATGTTTTCTTGGGATGCTTGAGTGTCCCCTTTTCTGTAGCAGCAGAATACCACAGAACGTGCTTTTTTGTGAGGTGAGAGAGGTTGTTGGAAGAAAGAAAGTCAAAGAAAGCCAAAAATGTCTTCCCTAGGAGGAAGAAGGGAGCTCTCTGCAGGCTGGCCCTTCAGAGCTGGCCAGTGGGAAAAAAGTGAGAATATTATGCTCTTCAGAGAGATTTCTGTGCACCAGGAAGGTCTGGCTTGCCTCAGGTTCCCTGTGACGAAGTTTCTATGACATGGTACCTGCCATCGCCATTTGCAGGGCACTCTGGTTTCTAATCCCCCTTTCCACCAGTGAGTCGGGAGTCCTGCTGTTGAGGGTCCCTTGGTTGGCTTTGAGGGAACCCTGGGGCTGCTGGTCTTCTTGGAAGGAACTTGAAGAGGTGCTGGCCTCTGTGTGACCCCTGCCTGTAGACCGAGAGCCTGCGGCCAGGCCCGGCCAGGCCCAGTGCCTCTTCTGTTCCCCCTTCCTGTGCTTTGCCTGGTTAACTCTGTCCCTTTGGGAAGGGCTGACTGGTGGTGGGGAGCCCGCGGAACCGGAGAGTTCAGAGAAGTCTGTGTTTGGTGAGAAGGCACAGCGGGGGCTGTGTATGTGGTATGCTTGGGGTGTGGGTGACACACGGGTGTGAGTGACACGCACAAATCTGGGAACTCTGGCTGCCTTGCCTTCTGTGATATGAGGGTGGTTGACTTTGTACTCTTTTGTGTGTTTTTATTTTTATTTTTTTAACCAGGTAGATTTCTTTTTTAAATGGATGCCCCCCCCCCATCCCTCTCAAATTGCCAGGAGAAAACAGATGTTGAAGCTGTAAGAAATATTTTAGAACTATCCAAAGTACACAAATCCCACTAAGTTGTGTAAATTGTGAAACAAAAGTCATGGTTCTATTTGTTCTTTGACAGCATGGAAACAACCAGCTCTTTCATCAAAATGAAAATTAAAAACCTGGCATTATCCCCATTATTTTAGTCATGCTGTGCCTACGTTGTGGCAGTTCTGAATTTTGGGATAAAAAAGAGATGGGCCTTGAATGTCAGGAGTTTATGCTCTGAGATGCAGAAGGATGCTTTATGGTAATAAAGTGTGAGACAAATGGGTAAAAACCACCACACCATGAATCACCTTTAAGAAAGCCTTTGGCGGAGGGCACCCGGTGGCTCAGTCTGTTGAGCGTCCGACTCTTGATTTCGGCTCAAGCTCCATGTTGGGCTCCACACTCAGCCTGGAGTCTGTCTGTCTCCCTCTGCCTCTCCCCCCTCTCACTTGTGACTCTTGATCTTCTGGTTGTGAGTTCAAGCCCCATGTTCGGTGTAGAGACTACTTTAACAAGAAGGAAGGAAGGGAGGGAGGGAGGGAGGAAGGAAGAGAAAAGAAAAGAAAAGAAGAAAGAAGGGAGGAAGGAAGGAAAGAAGGGGGAGGGAGGGAGGAAGGAAGGAAGGAAGGGGGAGGGAGGGAGGAAGGAAGGAAGGAAGGAAGAAAGCAAGCCTTTAAAATGAGCTTATAGTTCTTATCAAGGAACATTTAGGGGAGGCTAGTAGGTCTATAAGGATTTGTTTTCTGGATTTTTTTTTTATGATTATAAACAAAAATGTTTTTATTTTAAGAAGTCAATATTTTAGGAATATAAAGTATAGACTGTAAAATTCTATAAGCACACCTTTGTCAGTTTAGAATATATCTCTTCAGTATTAAAAATATCTGCATATACCAGTTATTTTTTTTAAGTCTGTTACAGCTTGCCTTTTTCACTTAATTCTTTCACATGTTTTTCTGCCAATACTTAGAAACCTACCTTATTATTTTAAACTCTAGAGCTCTACCTCGTTATGAAACAGTTTTATGTTATTCTATACTATAGATGTACCAAAATTTATTTAACCAGTGTCCTCCTCATGGACACTTGGGTTGGTGTCCAGTCTTTCTGATTTGTGATGATGATGGAGGGAACACCCCTGTACATACCTTTCTGTAAAATAAATTCCTGGAAGTGGGGTTGCTGGCCTTGTCCAGAGCTGCCATCCTGCTCCTGTCGTACCAGCATGGATAAGAGTGGCCCTTTCTCCACACCCCTTCCCTGTACCCTGTTATTAGTGTTTTAAACATTAGCCAGTCTGATCTGGTGAAAATGGTATAACCATCATTTTTAAAAAATATTTAATTGTTTGTGAGACCGAGCATCTTTTCACCTCTTTTTTGTGGTCATTTGTATTCTATGAATTGTTTCTTTGTGTGATTTGTCTGTTTTTCTACAGGGTTGTTTATCTTTTTTTTAAGTGTTTTCTAAGAGCTCTTTCATATATATTAAAAAAAAATTAGCTCTCTGAGTGAGTAAGGGATCTTACCCTAGGGTTTTCAGGCCTCTGGGTGATCATGCATAAGCTTAAGGAAGGCTGTACTTCCCTTGAGGTTGTATGCAAGCAAATGGTGTTGTGTGCAGGTGCCTTTTTCTGCGGGAGGGTCTGTCGCTTTCGTCAGCCTCTGATAGGTCTGTGTGAAGGTCAAAAGCACTGCAGCAGGAGCACCCCCATTAGCTCCTCGCTGTCCCACTGGGAGCCAGAGGTACACAGGATGCACAGTGACCAGGCAAGAAAACGATATGATTGTTAACCTAAAGAGTTCGGTTAGCAGAGTTTGGTTAGCAGAGATCTGTTTAAGGGAGGCTGGTGCCTTGTCTCCTAAGTTGGTCTCCATTCTTGGGTCTAGAGCAGGGGTTAGTAAAGTGTTGCCCCCAGGCCAAATCCAGACCACTGGTAGGTGTGGGGCAACCCGACTGGGTGGAGAGACTGGCAGTGAAAGAATTTACCCAAGGCAGAACAAAGGAGATAGAAGTTTATTGAATACACCACAAGGGAGCAGCGGGCAGGACAGCAAGGGAGAGACTCTGCCAGGAGGCAGTGCGGGGGGCTGTAGTTAAGGTGGGGAGTGAGGAGGTATGGGGATGTGTGGAATTTTCCTTTTTTGGTACCTGTGCCCGGTTCTAAGTCGCCTGTGGGTCAGCTAGGGCTTATGGCTATTTCAAGGTGGGTCAGCTGATGGGTCTGTCTGCACTCAGCCCGGGGGTCACTGCGGCCCTTCTACCCCACTCGGCTTCCAGTGCTCACGTCTGCTGCCTAAAAGCAGTCTCTACAGTGGCGGGGGAGTGTGGGTTGTAAACAAAGTTTTGTTTTTTGTGTTTTTCAAAGATTTTATCCATTTATTTGAGAGAGAAAGCGGGAGAGCTTGGGAGAGTGTGAGAGAGAGAGAGAGAGAGAGAAAGCATGCATGCACACAGGAGCAAGGGGCAGGGGCAGAGGGAGAAGCAGAAGCAGGGAGCCTGATGTGGGGCTCAATCCCAGGACCCTGAGATCATGACCCGAGCCAAAGGCAGATGCTCAACCAACTGAGCCACCAGGTGCCCCGGTAAGCGGAGTTTTATTGGAACGTAGCTCTGCCTAGAGCTATTGTAATATTGCTATTGTTTGTGGCTGCCTTTGTGCTGTAGGGCAGAGAGAGGTAGTTGTGCAGAGACTACATGGCCTGCAAAACCTACAATATATGTTATCTGACACTTTACAGCCTTTAGTCTAGAGGCGCCAACATGCTGCTCAATTACTATTTGCTGTCAGAAGGCAGGAGCTGACACCCACTCCCTCACCACCACCCCCCGTCCTGCTGACCCCCTTCTCTGTCCGTGGGCCAGCTCCCTAAGCACTTTCTAAGTATTTTCCCCTCCACCGCTGCCCCTGGCCTGAGGGATCGCAGCGGCCGTTCTCCTGTCCAGCGTATTCTCAGATGAGGGCTCTCATGGCTCTCCTTTCCAGAATAGACCCCAAAAGGGGAATGAGAAGCAGGACAGCGAGGACAGAGCTGGAGCTCTTGGGCAATGTTTTAGGGCTGGCCGGGGCTTCTGCTGAGTAGAGCTGGATCTCGTTCTGACACAGCCCAGGCCTTTAAAAAGCAGAACTGTCAGGATCGGCTCCCAAAGACGCCGAGCTAGCAGCACAATGGCACTTTCTGTTTGTGTCTCCCACCCATGTTCTAATCTGGGGGACAAAGGAGTCTTCAGGGTCGCCTTTAGGAGCTTCCTAAATCAAATCTCTTTCAACTTCCTTGGGGCCTTGGATAATCACTCTGTGATAACCCGGGAATCTGGGGGAATGTGTTGCCATGGAAACCTTAATTTGGGTACTTTCTGAGTTCTAAGGAGGTTTGTGTTGCATGGGCTGTGGTATAAATAAAAGTGACCAGGTGCTGTGAGCTGTCACCCCATTGGTGGAGAGGGGGCTCCAGGTTGGCAAAATGCCTTTTCCCCACAGACTGGGGCGAGATGGAGCCTCAGAGGTCTGTACGCGTGGGTGATCCTTGCCTCTAGAGTAGAGGCTCAGGGGGGCAAGATTGGATCCCATGCCAGGTGGGCTGCCTGACACCCAGGTGGCTTTCCCAGGTCCCTGCAGCAGAGGCTCTGAGCCGGGCCATGAGACAGCCTCAGAGGAGGAGGTGACCGGTCACTCCATGGGAACAGAGGACTCCCTGAGGTGCAGAGCCTCAGCCTCCCGGCTGGACATCTGGACAGCACACTTTGGTCTGTTTGCCCAACGTCTAACGTTTGTACAACCCCTTAACTCGCTTCATTGGCTGGAGTGCAAACACCGGCCGATGGCCGAGGCGGCGTCTTTGGGCCGGCACCCTGCGATCCAGGGTCTGGGGTTGCTTAGAGATGGGAGCAGATGCAGCCAACATTGTGGATGCATCTTTTCCACTTCATTACTCTGCACCCCCCCCAATCCGTGTGGGCGGGACAGGGAGTTCTGAGCTGGAAACCTCCTGGAGAACTGGTTGCAAAATGTTGTCTGGGTCCTTAATGAAAAATTTCTCTGTGGACTTTTCCTATTTGACTCATTGAAGTCTGAATTTAAATCTGAGGAAGAAATGATTCCATGGGAGTTGGAGCCAGAGTTTGAGGAAAACAAAATAAATAGCCTTCTTCAAATACTGAGAGGAAGTGAAGAAAAAGAATTGGGGTACAGCAAGGAAGCACATGCCCGCTGGTGGGGGGTGGGAACATGGTGTTTCTACTCGGCTGACCCATTTCTATAGCCAGGAGAAAATCCCCCACAACACCCCAGCCAGCCCTCTGGGAGCCTAGGTGCCAGGTGAGCACAGTTCCCAATGCCTGGAGCCAGTTATCTTGGTTTCTGTCCTGTGCCTTAGGAACCCTAAACAGCCAGCTGATCTGTTGACCTGGGAAAAATTCGCCCATCAGAAGGTTCTGGCTTGTGAGTTTGCTTCACCATGTGACATGTCCAGGGGTGAACAGAAAATGTAGTGGAGGCATCAGCAGGGCTGGTCCTGGCTGGGAAGGCAAATGAGGTAGTTTCGGGAGTGGAGTCCCTCCTCCCCACCCCTCCAGCAGTGAAGCGGAAAGGTGACCACAAGGACCTTTTCCTGGCAGTGTGTGCTTGGAGCTGCCCGGTTGTTTGGGGTTAGGAAATAGCCCAGCTTTGCTGAGTCTGCTTGTCCAGACTGGTACCTGGATCCTGGCCTATACAGGTCGTACAGAGCTCTGGGTGTGTACACCAGCCACCTTCGGGCAAGGCTCACCTCTGGAAGGGGCCTTGTGGCTTTTCCCTGAGGGCCAGGGTGTGCCCCCAGCTGGTGGGCTTGGGAGACCATGGATTTGCAAAGTCAGTGCCAGGGGCGACACAGTGGCCCTTCTGTCCCTGCCTGCCAGCCAAGGCCTGTCTTAGGGGTCCCTGAGTAGAGAGGCATCTTAGAGAGGGTCCTCCAAGGAGGTCGGCCGTTTGTCACCATCCTGGAGCCCAGGCCTCTGGGTCCTCTTGTCCAGGAGCCCTGTTCCATGGCCAGGACTCTGGGGGGTGGGGGCGGTGCTCCCTGCAGCTGCTGTTTTCCCTTCTGGGAAGGTCACACAGCCAAGGCCTGTTTACAGGGCCTCCAAGGGGCTGAGAATGAGTCACCACTGTATCCCCGAGCAAGCAAGGCGGGCTTGGAGGCCGGGTTCTGCCCTGCAAGCCTGTTCCAGCCCCAGCCCTTGCAGAGGTAACAGAAGTGGCTATGGGAATCACCCGGAGCCTGGGAAGGGGGCCTGCGTTCCCCACCTGCGAGTGCAATCGTGAATCCAGAATCAGGAAGCCGCCCCGGCTGAGTGTTTCCCCTGTCATCTGTCATTGTAGCCCTGGCTCTGGCTTCCTACTTGGCCACAGAGCTGGTTCTTCCCCCTCCACCTAGCCCTTGAGGCCCACACTGGGGCACTCTGCTCAGTGCTCAGCCATCACTCCCGTCACCCGGGCTTCACAGTAGCCACTCTGAGCAGCTGAGGTCATTTGGAGGCAGAAGGAGGGAGAGGGTGGGAGGGAGGAGGAGACAGACGTGAGGATGAAATAGGAGAAAGTCCATACCAAATGCAAGTCCACTTGAAGGTGCGGCCCTGGACCGTAGGGAGGTCAAGGGGACGGAAGGGGGCAGACAGGTCCAAAGGAGCATCAGAAGGGATGTAGAAAACCTCTAGTGGGAGAGCAGAGCTTAATAACGAACAAATACAAGGTGAGAGGTGAGGGTAATTGCCTTGGGGACCAAACTGAGGTTTCCAAGAGGCAGAGCAGTCCAGTGGCAATGCACAGAAACCTGACCCACTTTGAATCCCACATTTGACCCTGACCAGATTGGGGGAGTCCCTTGATGTTTTTAATTCTCAAGTTTTATACCCAGTAAGTGAGGGTAAAAAGTTACACCTACCTCATAAGATTGTTCTGAGGGTTTTTAAGATAATACCTATAGTAGGCATTAAAAATAGTTGCTATTGTTATGGCAGTGCTATTATTATATGTTATACTAATATAATTATGCTGTGTTATTATATATTATTATTTAATAATAAAGAAAATTCTTTAATCAAGCTGCTCCTGGGCACAGCAAATGGGGGAAATCTCCTGGCAGGGATGGCAGCTTTTGGAGGAAGGGAAGGAAGCAGCTTAAAAGATAAAACACAATTAGTATTAACATTTAAAAAATAATGAATGTCCTTAGGGAAATCCTCTCTTCTGTGCTTGCTATTCTCTTGTGACCACACATTGAGTATTGCTGGGATGTTTATACTTTGGGTTTCATTGGTCAAGGTCACCCCTGATGTTCTTTTCAGAGAGATTCATCTGACATAAATGCTAAGTAGACCCTAAAAGCTGACACACACTTTGACTACCTATTTAAATACTTGTATTGGTCAAAAAAAACACACCATGAACTAAGAAGAAGTTAAAGGAGAAACTAGGAAAACAAAACATACCTGCAGTGCATGGACAAACTGTGACTCTTTAATATATAAAGACCTATATAAAATCAATATGAAAAGATTAACATCCTCGTAGGAAATAAGGACAAATGAGGAATATAAATGACTGATATTTTTAAGATTTTTATTTATTTATTTGTCGGCGAGAGAGAGAGAGAGAGAGAGAGAGAGAGAGAGAGAGCGCGCACAAGCAGGGGGAGTGGCAGGCAGAGGGAGAAGCAGACTCCCTGCTGAGCAAGGAGCCCCATGCAGGACTCAATCCCAGGACCCCAGGATCACAACCCAAGCTGAAGGCGGATGCCTAATCAACTGAGCCACCCAGGCATCTGTAAATGACTGATTTTAAAAATTGTAGAAAATGTTCAAAGTCATTAGTAATTAATAAATGTAAATTTTTTCAATTTTTTTAATCATGGAAAAAGTTATATATACATGGTATTAGAATAGTATAATAATCTCCATGTACCCATCTTGCAACTCCAACAGTTACCAGCTCATAACCAGCCTTGCTTTGTTACTGTCTCCATCCACCATCCAGACTATTTTGAAGCCAATATCAATCATTGATTCACACAAGGATGTTGGGCACTTGGGTGGCTTAGTCAGTTAAGCATCTGCCTTTGGCTCAGGTCATGATCCCAGGGTCCTGGGATTGAGTCCCGCATCAAGCTCCCTCCTCAGCAGGGTGTCTGCTTCTCCCTCTCCCTCTGCCCCCTGCTCATGATCTCTCTCTCTCACGTGCTCTCTCTCTTTCAAATAAATAAAACCTAAAAAAATAAAAATAAATAAATAAGGGGCGCCTGGGTGGCACAGCGGTTAAGCGTCTGCCTTCGGCTCAGGGCGTGATCCCGGCGTTATGGGATCGAGCCCCACATCAGGCTCCTCCACTATGAGCCTGCTTCTTCCTCTCCCACTCCCCCTGCTTGTGTTCCCTCTCTCGCTGGCTGTCTCTATCTCTGTCAAATAAATAAAAATCTTTTAAAAAAAAATAAATAAATATAAATAAATAAATAAAACAAGAATGTTGGTAAAGTGGCAAATATTAAAAATAATGATAACACTCAATGCTGGAGTGGATACAGTGAAATAGACACTCTACTCTGCCAATTGCTATAAGTTTTCTGAAAGGCAATTTGGCATGGAATATCACAAAAACTTAAAAATGTGTATCCCTTTTGCCTATTGATTCTACTTTTGGGGATTTACCTTAAGGGAATAATAACTGTGTGCACATATGTTTATCTTTAAGAATGTTAATTAAAAAGGACCTGAGTTCCAACATCAGAGAAATGGTTGCATAAATTATAGACCATCCAGATAAGGAAATACCAGGCAGTCATTACAAAGTATGTTGAAGGTGACTATAAGTTAGAAAACATTTATAGGGGCGCCTGGCTGGCTCAGTGAGTGGAACATGAGACTCTTGACATCAGGGTCATGAGTTTAAGCCCCATGTTGGGTGTAGAGATTACTTAAAAATAAAAAATAAAAAATGATAAAAACAGAGGCACCTGGGTGGCTCAGTCGGTTGAGCAGCCAAGTCTTAATTTTGGCTCAGGTCATGATTTCAGGGTTGTGGATTGAGCCCCACATGGGACTCTGAGGTCAGCGCAGTCTGCTTGTCCCTCTCCCTCTGCTCCTTCCCCCACTAGCGCTCACGTGCTCTCTCTCTCTCAAATAAATGAATACAATCTTTAAAAAATAAAAATAAGGGCACCTGGGTGGCTCATTTGGTTAAGCAACTACCTTCTGCTCAGGTCATGACACTGGAGTCCCAGGATCAAATTCCTCATCAGGCTCCCTGCTCAGCAGGGAGTCTGCTTCTCCCTCTGATCCTCCCTCCTCTCGTGCTCTCTCACTCTCATTCTGCCTCTCAAATAAGTAAATAAAATCTTAAAAAAATAAAATAAAAAATTAAAATTAAAAATTAAATAATGTTTTTAAAGAAAGAAAAAAACATTTGTGATATATCAAGTAAAAGGGATACAATTTGTAAAACAATATGGAGCATATGATCCCAGTTTTATTTAAAAGTTATAGGTATTTATAGAAAATTGATTAAAGGGAAATATATCAATAGTAACATGACTGTATCAGGGTGATTTTTATTTTATTCTTTCTTTATGTATACTTTGTTTCAGATGTTTTACAATGGACATAAATTGCTTTTCTAATTAGGAAAAATAATCCTAATTTAAAATATAAGATGTAGGTATTGGCCAGAAGGCTGTGTAGTAGTATGGTTTGACCTGAGGCTCTACCCCCCTAGGAATCGCCCTGATGACCAAAATAACATGTTGGGGAGAATTTTCTTGGTGTTGCTAAGAGTGTTATATATAGGCAGGGAGAGGCTGAGCAGCAAGGAGAGCAGCAAGGAGGACAGCTGAAAGGCTCCTGTCTTTGTCTAGGTATGAAGGCAAGGGCCTCATCCATGGGCAGATGGGAAGTCAGTGTCCTTTCCCAGCTACCTGTTCTTCCCTGTCCTGGATCTAGTTCTGAGAAGACTCCAGAAGATCAAGCCAGGGTTGTATGCTAGCCCCAGGTCCATTGTTGTGTTGGCCTCTGTCCTAGGTTATGGTTAAGGCAAACTTGAGCTTAAGAAGGTAGAAGGAAAAGGGCTAGCTAGCAAGCTGTCTGCTTTTTTAGAGTATTCCCAGCCTTGTTGAAAAGTTGGAGACACTTCTTGTGCACAAAGGTGACTGCAGCAACAAGAGTGTTTTGCTGGTTTGATTTTGCACCAGGTAGCCTTTCCTATACCAGGCACTTGGCCTCTATCTGCTCTTCTGTTTGGGTTCCAAGCCCATTTGATCCCTTTCTTCCTTCATTTCCCCTGGCTGGAGTGGCGTCCCCAATTGGAATGGTTCCCTCCTTCCATATAAGCAGAACAAATCTTTGGATTCTCGCTGCGGTGGATATGACCCCAGAAATGACTCCCCTACAAGGCTGCCTTGCTGGGTCAGCCAGCACAGAGCAGCCTGAATATGCGAACTCAGGAACCGAGGCAGTCCTCTGAACCACAGCATACCTGAGAAGCAGGTGTGCAGAGTAAGATTGGCACCTTTACGGTTCACCTAGGTGTTCCCCGGGCACACAGGAGTTTGTCACATTTCCTCTGTTTCCTTCCAGGGGATATTTCTCTATGCTCTTTCTCCCCCTTAGACCCTGTCTGAGAAGCCTGAGTCGACAGAGGGTCCACTCTATATGAGGGGTGGAAGAAGAGCTCTTTTTGTGCTAGGAATTTTGGGGGAAGCCTGGATGGCCACCCTGGCCCCATGCTATAAAATGGTTTATTGGCTATATACTATAGGTTTATTCATGTTCCCCTTTAATCCCAGGTTGCCAAAACATCTTAAGTATTTTACTCATGTATGTTTTAACAGTGATATTGAGACAATTGACATGCCATGCAATTCACCTAAAATATACAATTCAGTGGTTTTTAGTACATTCAAAATTGTGCAGTCATCACCATAATCAATTATATCACCCAAATAGAGACTCCGTATCCATTAGCATTTCCTCCCTATTTACTCCCAGCATCCTCTGCTGCAGCCCTGGGCAACCACTAATCTATTCTCTGTCTCTATGGATTTGCCCATTCTAGACATTTCATATAAATGGAACCACACAATACGTGGTCTTTTGTGACTTGTTTCTTTCACCTGTCATGTTTTCCACGTTCATCCATGTTGCAGTATGTATCAGTACTTTGTTGTTTTTGTGGCTGAATACGATTCCATTGTATAGATAGACCACATTTTGTTTACCCATTCATCCACGGATGGGCATTGGGGCTGTGTGCACTTTCTTGATATCGTGGAGAATGCTGCCATAAACATTCACATACAAGTTTTTGTGAGTCCGTATGTTTTCATTTCTCTTGGGTATAAACCTAGGAGTGAAATTTCTAAGTCATATGGTAACTCTGTGTTTAACTATTTGAGGAAAGGCCAGACTGTTACCCAAAGTGGCCATATACCATCTTACAATCCCACCAGCAGCAGATGAGGGCTCTGATTCCTGTGCAATCTCATCAGTGTTAGTATCTGATTTTTTTCTTATAGCCACCCAAGGGGGTATGAAGCGATATCTCGTGGTTTCAGTTTGCATTTCCCTATAATTAATGATATCGAGTATATTTTGGCCGTTTGTGTATCTTCTTTGGAGAAATGTCTGTTCACATCTTTTGCCCATTTAAAAAAATAGGTTATCTTTTCATTATTGAGTTGTGGGAGTTCTTTATATATAGACATAGTATATAGACACATGTCCCATATCAGATGTATGATTTGCAAAAATTTTCTCTTTTGTGTGCTGTCTTTTCACTTTCTTGGTTGTGTCCCTTGAAGCACAAAAGCATATCATTCTGGTGATGTCCCTTCCTCATTTTTAACTGTGGGCAAAACAGGCAGAAATGATGAAAGGCAGGAATAGCCAAGTTCAGACTGCCTCCATTCAGCAGCAATGGATGGACTTGTGGGCAGCAGTGCTCCATGATTAAGAACACCCCAGTATGATTACAGGCAAATGGGAGAGCATAGATGAAGTCCATATGAACAGCAGGTTGGCACTGCTATGCAGAGTGATCCTCGATGCCCAGGACACTGTGGGCATGGAATAGGAGGGCTTCCCAGCCTGGCAGCGCAGTCTCTCTGGAGGTTGGCAAGAGAGTTACAAACTGGCTGTTCAGGAGAATGTACTTTGCCCTGCATCTGTTTGAATCCGTGATACCTTGTCACATTTACCATGCCTGGGTTTGTGTGGAGTCACGGTGGGGGGGGGGTTAGCTTTGAAGTTGTGTCACATAGGCCCTCAATGAGCTGATGTGAGGTGTGAGGGGGACCTCGCTGGGAAGAGAGGCTGAGTCTTTCTTGCCATCAGTCTTCTCTGGTGCCCATCACCTGGAGAGGGAGAACCCTCCTTGCACTTAGAAATTCAGAAGCAGGAATCCCAGGCTAGCTCCCCTGTCAGCCCTGAGGGAACTGGAGTGTTCTGATTGGCACCTTCCAGAAGCCTGCTGTCTTAGAACTGAAAGCAGCTTTTGCTGACATCTGGTCCTTCTGGGACGCTGATATTTTTATTTATACAGTGACACTCTCATCCCCAAATAGATTCTTATTTTTAACAGGCTTTGAGGGATGCCTGAGGCTCCCAACTTTGCTCCCTGGCATCTTAGTGTAAACCCTGCAAAGACAGGAAGGTCCCTGGCTTGTGCCTGAGCAAAGTTGGAGGGACACTCATCAGCCAGGAAGTCCAACAGCTCTGTCTTCACATCTGGAGTCTGAGTTCTGCATTAATCTGGCCTCCCTCATCAAGCTCGGTCCCAAAGGAAAAACTTCAAAGAGCGGTAATTACCGCCCCTCAGGGACCCAGGGAGGAGTGCAGATAAGAAATGGTGCCGGAGGATACCCTGATTCCCTCCCCCACTACCCCCCACCAGACTGCTGCCCACTTTCTCAGCGGGTCCCCTTGCTTCTTGTCTTTCAGCTACCCAACATGTTTGGTGACCTTCGGTCCACATTTATTGCCTTGATGATTGGATCCTATGCCTCCTCAGCAGTCACCTTCCCGGGAATCAAGGTGAGGGTTTGGCCGGCCTCAACCCTGCTGCGCTGGTGTCTGGGCAGAGGCCCCTCCCAGGGCGCCTTCAACCTCTGAAGAGCGAAGTCTTTGTGGGAGCCGGGGTTGGCCCCTCCCCACCGCCCACACCTGGGAGGATGCACCTGGGCGCCACAGGAGTCAGAAAAGAAAACCACTAGCCATGGGGGAGGGGAAATTCAGGCGTATCGTACGTACGGGGTATTACCGCAGGCTGCCTTTGCATTTCTGCCATTTCTGCGCTGGGGTCGAGAAAAGGGATGGCTCAGTTAGTTTGTCACTGGTCACCTCCCCCTGCCCCCGGTCTGTTGTTGCTGGGCTGTGACTCCCCATTGGCCAGAGCGTGGCTCTCGCTAAGTTGGTTCAGCTGTTTCCCTCCCAGGCAGGATTCTGAGCCCGTGGAAGTCACGCAGGGTCAGGAGGAAGCAAACACCTCACAGTCCATCAGTTCCCAGTTCCCATTCCAAATGCTGTTGCTCCTGCCAAGCTTCAGAAGCGGCTTCTCCCGCCTCTGGCCTCAACACACGGTGAATCCCCTTTCCTGCAGTATGTGGCAGGGAGGCCACAGATGAGGAGAAGGAGTCATAGGTGTGGTCTGGCCACCAGGCAGTCTTGGTGCTTGGAGGGTGTGGGGCCAGCCATCCTGTGGCCTTCTAGGGGTTCTCATGCTTCTGGAGTGTGGCGGAGCCTCCAAGCTCCTCCTTCACCTCCTCTTGCTGTCTCACCCGGGGGTGCGGGCTGGGCAGCTGTCTGCCAGGACAGTGGGGACTCGTGTTGGAAGTACATGGTGGCAGTGACAACAACAGCTAACACCTAACATGCTCATGCCCAGTAGGCTTCCCACCTGCCAGGCCCTGTACTGAGCACTGAGGATCCCACCTGCTTCACCCCCACCACAGCACCATGTGCATGCCAGCGTTACGCTCATTTCAGAGGAGCAAATGGAGACATCCATCTGTTCATTCCTTGAGTATTTTTTGGCACCTACCATGTGCACTCTTCAAGGCATGTCAGTGGACGAGGCTAGCGGGTTCCTGTTCTCAGGGAGCTAGACTAATAGTAAGGGACAGGAAGGTAATCAAGAAGTCAGTAATCTCAGCCAGGGCTCTTCCCTGGGAACTAGTGATGTGACAGTGATGGGGGCACTCAGGGAGGGCCTCTCCAAGGAGGTGACATTTGGCCCAAATTGGAGGCACAGGGGGTTAATGATGTGCCAGGGCAAGCTGGGATTATTGGAATGCAGGGTATCTGATGACCAGACACCCAGGCTGGCAGGGCTGTGCCTCCTCACGCAGCTCAGCACAGAGAGAGCAGGGCTGCCAAATGCCCCCTGCCTGCCTGCCTTGGCTTCCCTCTGCTAACTCTGCCCCTTGGCCCCGCGCCGACCCCGTTGTGCCTGTCAGGTCATCTACGACTTTGGTGTCTCCTTCGTCATCATCCTCGTGGTCTGGGCCAGCTGCTCTGGATTGGTTTTCCTCAACTGCTTCTTTAACTGGCCCCTGGAGCCATTCCCAGGGCCGGAGGACATGGACTACTCGTAAGTGGACACGGTGTCTGCCCCTCCCCCCCCCCCCCCCCCCCCCGGCCAGGGTCCCCAGCGGCACCGAGGGACACTCTCCTGTGGCCTCCAGGGTGAAGATCAAGTTCAGCTGGCTGGGCTTTGACCACAAGATCACAGGGAAGCAGTTCTACAAGCAGGTGACCACGGTGGGGCGCCGCCTCAGCGTGGGCAGCTCCATGAGGAGCACCAAGGAGCAGGCGGCGCTGCAGGAGGGCCATAAGCTGTGCCTGTCCACCATTGACCTGGAGGTGAAGTGCAAGCCGGACGCTGCAGGTACCCACCTCATGACCCCCGCCTTCGACGCCTACCTGGGATGTTGGCAGGGGGGTCTGCGCCCAAACCCACACCTCAGCAACGGGGAGGAGGCAGCCAGCCCCACCTGGAAGCCCCAGCCCCCTTCACGGGGGCCCGCAGCAACCGAGGGCTTTGTGCGTGCCGCCCCACGCGATTGCCACTTCATCCCCAGAGGGCAGGCGGCGCCCCGCAGCCTGGTTTACAGTTGAGCCCGCTGAGGCCCAGGATGGGTAAGGAGCTCTTCCAGCTCCCCTCACCCTGGGCGACCCAGTCCAGCTCCCGCACGGTTACCCTCAGCCCGGCTCCCCTTGCGGTCCGCCCACCCCCTGGGCCACGGGGGTGCGGGCCTCGTTCTCCTGAGCAGCGCCGCTGTCTGTCCGCTCCACAGCGGCCCCGTCCTTCATGCACAGCGTGTTCAGCCCCATCCTGCTGCTCAGCCTCGTCACCATGTGCGTCACACAGCTGCGGCTCATCTTCTACATGGGCGCCATGAACAACATCCTCAAGTTCCTGGTCAGCGGCGACCAGGACGTAGGTAGGTGGCCCCCGGACCTCGGGCACATCCCCACAGGAGGGCACCCCGCGAGCGGGGGTCACTCCTGCCCCACTGCCTGGAAGCTGTGAGGCCGGGCTGGACCGGAAACAGCAGACTCGGAAGGATTCACCGCAGCGGGCCCCGGCTGTTCTCTCCTGTGGCCGTGACCGTGTCCTGCTTTGGGCAGGAAGGCAGAGGGACTGCAAGGATGACTTGTGTTCAGGGTGTGGGGCGTATGTTTTCCATTGCCCCAGGGGGACCATTGATTTGCGCGTGTTTGTCAGTGAAAACATGGTGCAGAACGGAGTACTGCACCTGAGAGCCTGTTGAAAGGCAGGCAGGTGGACCCAAAGCCGGGCGTCTCCCTACCCCGGGAACCCGCGGGCCTGGCGCGTGGAGCGGCTGTGTGCTGAGGGGCAGGGATGGCTACACAGCTGGATACTTCGGAGCGATCTGAGACTCTGGGATCTGCACCCTGAACTGGGAGGGCGAGGCAGAGGCTTTGTTGTGTGTGTGATCTAGTCGAGGCTTGTTAAATTCGGTAAACAGAGCTGATAACGCACATGCCACTTTTGTAAAACAGCGCGCAAGGTCTTCGGCTGATTAGAGGTTTTGATTCTACAAAGAAAATCAGTACTTCCTCAGGGCCTGAGCTGAGTCAGCTTTAGTCATCCCTAAGCGGGACAAACACAGCCGGTAAATCCTTTTTATTGGCAACCCCATGGGTGTGTAACTGTTTGTTGGTTTAATTGTTTTTCCCTAGGGGAAGTTACACTAGGCATCGCAAGCAGTCAAATTCAGTTTTTATTTATTTTATTTTTTTTTAAAGATTTTATTTATTTGAGTGAGAGAGAGAGCACGAGAAGGGGGAGGGTCAGAGGGAGAAGCAGACTCCCTGCTGAGCCAGGAGCCGGCTGCCCGGACTGGATCTTGGGACTCCGGGATCATGACCTGAGCTCTAGGCAGTCGCTTAACCAACTCAGCTACCCAGGAGCCACAAATACAGGGGGTTTTGTTGTTGTTTTTTGTTGTTTATTTATTTGAGAGAGAGAGAGTCAGAGCTGGGAGACAGAGGGAGGGGGAGAAGCAGGCTCCCTGCTGAGCAGGGAGCCCAATGTGGGGCTCGATCCCAGAACTCTGGGATCGTGACCCGAGCCAAAGGCAGACTCTTAACTGACTGAGCCACCCAGGTGCCCCCCCAAATACAGTTAAAGGGGATGAGAAATTGAGCTTTAACAAAAGGGAAAGATGACAAAGGGACCCAGACAGCACTGGTTCCACTGTGAAAATGAGCGTCCTGTGCAAAGCAAAGTGGAGAAGCGCAGGCTGTCATGTGCCCTTGCAAAGTTTCGTAATGAGCACTGACACAGTAAGGGCCCTAAGAGAGCCCTATAGGAAAAAATCACCTCTTTAGCTTTGTTTTGTCCTATGATGTTTCCCCAAATTTCTACCACAGGAACATTTTTATTGTGTAACACTCATTAAACTCCGTGGACCGCACTTTGGGGAAAGCTGATCTATCATGTCTAAACACCCTCTATTGTAAACTCAGGCCGGGAGACATGAAGCCCTTGGAGTGTGGCTCTCGGGAGGCAGATCCATGAACTCTTACTCCAGTTCTCTAAGAGATCTTTTGCTGCGAAGAGGAATTTTTCCCAACTGTTTCCCACATTCAGAAAGTCAATTAAAAAAAAAAAAAGTCAATTTCGAGAAGTAGGGAAAGTTGGGCCAGGAAATTCAGTCTGCAGCTGATGGGGCATTGGTTTTCCCCATTCTGCTCCTGTGAGCTGTGGCCCCCCACACTCCCCAGCCAGCTGTTCCCAGAGGGACTGCTTCAGGACCAGGGAGCTGGTGGAATGACGGGTCTCTAAGGGAGACCCCTGGTGTCCGGTGTGCGGCTGGGGTCGGGGTCCATGCTCTGCCTCTCCCTCCTTCCCTCCATCGGAGAGCTGTAGGAGGTAACCGACAGAGCAGTGTTCCTGAGGGGCCGGGTTTGCTGAGTCTTCTGCACCCACACCACTTCCCCATCCTCGTGCTCAGTAGGCACCACAGGCCTGATTCACCAGCCGCCTGTGACGAGGCCCCGGCTTCATGTGACTGAGGCCTCAGCAGACAGGAAGCGCTCAGCAGATGCCTGTGCTGGGCCTTACCCGCCTCTGTTCCCAGAAGCCTGGCTCAAGCTTGGCATCCCCCCGGCCCTCTGAGAGTCAGGTCTTAGGGGGGAATGGTGTATGTGCTGGGTCCAGAGCTAGCCTGCTTCCACCCGCCCCCATATCCCTATAACAACCTTTGAGATTTCTGCTGCTAACCTCTTCTTTCTGCTTTTTTACTTTCGCTTTCTTGATGCAGTGATGGCCACCGGTAAGCAGGGGGATTGTCAGAGAACACTGCAATATCCCCTCCAGCCAGTCTCTGTTTTACCAAGAAACATCCCTCTAGGCTAAAACTGTGGTTGGGGGAAGGGGCAGTCAACTCAGCTTCTATTTGCCTGAAAAAATCCCCGTCATAATTTTAAGGCTCTTTGAAGATTAAAGCAGCCCCTATGAGTGATGCCATCCTGGTACATTTCTAGAGGCAGAAAACTAACAGCTAGTCACACACGAAGCCTCAGTCCCAGGCATCAGTAATTTGTGGTTCCCAAGTCATAGACACTTCCTGGAGCTTCTTGGGGAGGTCATTGTGACATACTGGATTTCATGAGCCGTTTCTTGGAAATAAGCAGAAGATGTGGAGAAGAGAATGGGGTGCCTGCCCCTTGCTCCAGCTTTGATTTCAGAGTTTCAAGTCTCTAGGCTCCCCTCAAGGCCCACAGTGACCAAGGGGGTGGTAGGTGGAAGACCCTAGAAGAGTTTATGAGGTCTCAGACTCCCGCGCAGCACCCGCCCCAGGCTTCTGCTAGGGCCCCCTGTGACACAGAGCGTTTTCCTCCCCAGTTGGCCTCTACACGTCCATCTTCGGTGTGCTCCAGCTGCTGTGCCTGCTGACAGCTCCTGTCATTGGCTACATCATGGACTGGAGGCTGAAGGAGTGTGAAGATGCCTCGGAGGAGCCTGAGGAGAAAGATGCCAACCAGTGCGTAGACAGGGCCTGTGCCCCGGCTCCTGGCCCTCAGAGTCCGATGTGAGGCAGGGACGGGTGGGTGGTTTAGGTTTTGAAGTCGGCAGGAGAGGCGAGAGCGGGTTGTGCCCAAAGCTACTCATAAGGGCTTTAAGACACATCTGTCTTGGCTGAGCACACATTTAAGTGTATCACTTCATTATGAAGATTCTTTGGTACTCGAAAGTTAGGCTGTCACTGGGCCGGATGAAAGAAGGGGAGAAAGCAGAGGAAGGTCTGTGTGCAGACACTGGGAGTCCATCCGTTCTGCCGTTAGGACTGCACTCAGATGAACAGCACCGTGGGTGAGCGACGTAGGAGCGGGCCTGCCTGCCTGCGAGGTTCACTGCCCTCAGGGGGAGTAGTAAGTTGCTATACCCCCGAAGTATGTGTTGCTAGATCCCTTCGTGATTGTCAGGATTCAACAAGGTACTGCAGCCCCGCTTTCGTGAGGGTTGGGCTCCGAGATCAGAGGATGAGTTAAATGCCGTCTTGCATGACTCCACCTTCATATAATAAGCAACCATTTATTGCTGTAGGCCCTGTGCCAGCACTTAACACATGGCATCTCAGTTAAGCCTCACAACACTTGATGAGGCGTGTACTAATGTTATACCCATTTTACAAACGCGGGAACGGAAGTTAGGAGTTTGAGTAGCTTGCCTGAGGTCACATAGCGAGGAAGCGGTGGGCCTGGGACTCCCCGTATGTCTGCAGCACTTGGCATTCATCCTTGGAAGACGGGGTATCTGTGTGGGCAGTGGGACTGGAATCCGTAATGGCAAATTCACAAGGAAATAATTACAGAGAATGCTCTGTTATCTAGGTCAGGTCCTGGAGCCAAGAGATTGTTCGTGCCCGTTCCAGTTCCATCTGCTTCGTATTTGTTTCTCCTTCACCCCCTCCTGCCCCCAAACGGGAAATCGACTCCCTCCCTTATTTGCCTTATTATCTGACTTATCATTAGCTCCCTGCATGATTTGGGTGAAGTTGGAGCTACTTCATTCAGATGAAATGAGGCTTTGCCACATCCTGACCTGGCCACACTCCACTCTTTGCCTCCCCATCATTTGGGCTCAGTCTTCACTGAGCAATGCAGCGTGTTGATAGCCATCTTCTCATATCCGACCTCTCCACTGAGGTTCACACTCAGCGCTCAGTCAGGAGTGTGCAGTGGGAGCGTCGCTGGTGCTGGTCTAGCCCTGACAGCCCCTGAGACATGCTTGCGTTAGTTGCTGAGTCTTGCGTTGTCCACAAGCCGTGACTCTTGAGGCCTGACTTCCTGGGAGAGCCCATCCTTCTTCCTGGAGCCCCCAGCTCCAGTGTGTGCTCTGTCTCCACAGAGGCGAGAAGAAGAAGAAGCGAGACCGGCAGATCCAGAAAGTCACCAATGCCATGCGGGCCTTCGCCTTCACAAACCTGCTGCTTGTGGGCTTCGGGGTGACCTGCCTCATTCCCAACCTGCCTCTACAGGTGGGTATTGGGAGAAGGAGAGGCCAGGTGGGGTATGGGACAATGAGATACATGATGTCTCATGGAAGCCATCCACAAAGACAGGGGTGACTTTTCATTCGTTTAATCCAACCAAGCAGTCAAGCAGTCCGCTCTTATTTACCAAGGGTTTCTTACCTGCCAGGCTCTGTCCTTGATGCTGGGAGTGAGCTCTAAATGAAACTGGGATTGCCTTTCACAGAAAACTCTTCTCTGTGAAGGCATATCATTCTTCATGGCCGAACACCACTGTCGTACCATGTCCTGCAGCTATATGGTGGAGTTGTATGGCTGCTTGTTTTGCATTTGTCGAAAGAGGTCTGGCCAATCTATGGCCTTGGCGGGACCATCTGCTTCTTTGGTACCAGAGTGCCTACAGGGTATCTGTGTTGTAGAGAGTGGGAAAGATGGTGATGATCATTTGGCATCAGGGTTCAAAAGCTTAATTCCTTTACACAAGATTTCTGATGCTCTTGAAACCTGACTTTTGTCAGAGATTGGGAGCAAAGTAGATTTTGTCACCTACCCAGCTCTAGCCTTAGGTCCATGAAAGTGTTCTAGCACCAATCCCCAAGGAAATGGATACTCAAAAACTCATCATTTCTTAATTATTTTACTGTTTTACTCTTATCTGTGCTCTGGAGGCTTTTACTTCTCATATAGTATTGGTGGGAGTACTGCATGATGGCGTGTCCCCGTGAATCTCTGTCCAGCTTCGCAATCAGTGATTTCATGCTGGTTGAAATCAGCCACGATGGAAGCATTTACACCATGGAAATTGGCAAACACTGAGTAAAGGCTCCTCCTGTTTCCACCAAGAATCAGTTGTTCCATATGTATCAACACAGCACTAGATAGGAGGTCATTTTTTTTTTTTTTAATTTGACAGAGAGACAGCCAGCGAGAGAGGGAACACAAGCAGGGGGAGTGGGAGAGGAAGAAGCAGGCTCCTAGCAGAGGAGCCCGATGTGGGGCTCCATCCCAGGACCCTGGGATCACACCCTGGGCCGAAGGCAGATGCTTAACAACTGAGCCACCCAGGCCCCCCTAAAGAGGAGGTCATTAATCACAACTTGATCTCCTGCCTTTGCTGATCTGAGGCTTGTGCCCAGAGGTCTCTGTGCCTGGTCACCCTATAGGCAGATAGTTTTCCTTCTCTCCTTCTTATGAACTTTGAAGGGTCATGAGTGACGGTGTTGCTTCCATATGGGTTAGCCCAAGTCCAGATAGTATCTTGGGCCAGGTTCAGAAGGAAAGTGAGAGTCTCTCCTTTTTTACAAGTGGTCCTGTGTTGAAGTCCACCAAGCGCCCAGGTGTGCCCCAGTCATGGTACTGTCACATAGGTGTGCCGGCCCTGTGTGTGCAGACCAGAGTAAACCACAGGCGGCCTGTGAGGGCGTCCTTGCATCCCTGTTGCCCTCCCAGCTTCCTGGTGGCTGCCCTCTCTACAAGACTGCCAGATCCTTGTCTGGACCACCTGTCCGATCCAGGGGCAGTGCTCAGGAGGGACAGTCATCTGCTTTTTGTTTTATTTAGTTCTTGTTGGAAGAGAAGTTCTGAGGAGGCAGTAAGACATTTGAAGTGGAAAGGGGGAGGCTGCAGAGAGGAACCCCTGCCCCCTCCACCGCCCACATTCCTGAGAACAGGTCCCGGCTGCTAAGCAGGATGGCAGCGCTGTGTGCAAAGGGCAAACAAAGGGTCCTAGTGGCAAAATGGCCAGCTCTCGTGCTTCTCAGGAATCATTTACAAGTGCTTCTTAGAGCTTGCTCAGCCTGCGGCAGTGGCCTTTTGGAGAAGTTGAGCTTTCCGAGGGAGGGGGGAAGGAAAACTATCTGCCTATAGGGTGACCAGGCACAGAGACCTCTGGGCACAAGCCTCAGATCAGCAAAGGCAGGAGATCAAGCTGTGATTAATGACCACCTACTTAGTGCTGATTCTTGGTGGAAGCAGAAGGAGCCTTTACTCAGTGTTTGCCAATTTCCATGGTGTAAATGCTTCCATCGTGGCTGATTTCAACCAGCATGAAATCACTGATTGTGAAGCTGGACAGAGATTCACGGGGACACGCCATCACGCAGTACTCCCACCAATACTATATGAGAAGTAAAAGCCTCCAGAGCACAGATGAGAGTAAAACATAGTAAAATAATTAAGAAATGATGAGTTTTGAGAATCCGTTAACTTTTTTGAATATAATTTAATTATAAGTTTACAAATTTAATTTTTAGTCATAACTGTCTTTAATAGCTGGTTCACAAAATTCCTGAAAATTCAGGAATGGGCCCTGGAGATCTGGTGCAAGCCCACACCAGGGTTGCCAGTGCTCCTGTTCTTCAGGACCCCAGGAACTCTGAGGACCCTCACACTCTGCTCTCCCTCTGTCAGATCCTCTCCTTTATCCTGCACACGATTGTGCGAGGCTTCATCCACTCAGCCGTCGGGGGCCTGTATGCTGCCGTGTAAGTGCCGGTGCTGTGGGTGGCCTGGTGCCGATGGTAAGGGGATGGCCTGGGGGACGTTCGTGTTGGGAATGAGGTCCCGAAGGGGGCCAGCCGGCCACCTGGGTTCATCTTGTGTCAGGGGACGGGCACCAGGATTTCTGTCGGCTGTGTCAAGGGACGGTCACACCTGGCGGGAGGTGGGTCAGCGGGCAGACAGTTGGGTGCCCACAAGCCTTGGCAATTGAACACGAAGTCAGTTCCCCAGCCAGGGTCAGTGCTCCTGTGGAGCTCATTCTTGCCTCGGGGCTGCTGCTCAGCCTCGTCCTGGGACTGCCCCTGG
The DNA here is from genome assembly GCF_002007445.2 of Ailuropoda melanoleuca. Lineage (NCBI taxonomy): Eukaryota > Metazoa > Chordata > Mammalia > Carnivora > Ursidae > Ailuropoda > Ailuropoda melanoleuca. Next base: position 2,009,754 of record NC_048230.1, read on the forward strand.
CTGCTCACAGGAAGGGCCGAGGTGGGCTCTGGCTGCCCAGTGCTGAGTGTTGATGTTCCAGTGACCCTCAGCAGGGGCAGTGATATGGGTAACTGAGCCCACAGTGTGTAGGACTGTTCTCGACCTGAGTCGGAAAGGGCCTGATTCTGCCCACAGCCTTCTCAGGCCTTGGCTAGAATGAAACCTGCCTCCTTTTCCAAGAGGCCACACGTGCAGAAGGAAGCACCACAGCTAGCTGTTCTTTCCCCTTGGGCTGGGGCTTAGCTCAAAAATGGAACTCGGGGAGTTAGCCTGGCTGGCTCAGTCAGTAGAGCATGCAACTCTTGATCTCAGGGTTGAATTTGAGCCCCACATTGGGTGCAGAGATTACTTAAAAATAAAATCTTAGAAAAAAAGTAGAACTCAAACACCATCTGCTGTGTGTCTCTGACCAAAGACCAGTTCATTCCTCTCTGGGAGCCCCTTCCCGCCTCTGGGGCCGCAAAGCCTAACATTCGCTGAGATTTTGCCAGAATTCTGTCCCGCTTCCAGCAGCATCCCACGGGGGTCATTCCAGGTCTGCGTGTCGTCCCCCGCTCCACCCAGTGCCAGGAGGAAGTTGCTGCTGCCTTGGCAGAGTCTGAGAGTCCACCAAGAGTGTGATGCCGAGTTTCCGTGATTACACAATGCTCCTCTGGAGAGGGCGGAGCTGAGCCAGGGCTGGCCTGCAACCGGCTCCCTGGGCCCGTTTCCCAAGCTGCAGTCTCCTGCCGGCACCGCTCTTTCCACTCAGCTCGTCCATACACCTGTGTACCTGGGGCACACCTGGGTTGCGTTGGGTTCTCCAGAATCTGGGGTCTCACACTGGTCTGAGAGAAATTCACAGTCCCAGAGCTGCTTACCAGAAATGAATCCAAGGCAGGCAGCTCACCGTTCTCTCGGGTTGCTCCTGGCTCTGCTCTCGCACCTGATGTGCAGCCGGAGGCACCCGGGACCAGGCTGAGGCCGAGGAGCATTTGGAAAGCCTGAGAGTGGCACCCGTGGTGACAGGTCCCCTACCGTCCCGGCAGGTACCCCTCCACCCAGTTTGGCAGCCTCACAGGACTGCAGTCGCTGGTCAGTGCACTCTTCGCTCTCCTGCAGCAGCCCCTGTTCCTGGCCATGATGGGTCCCCTCCAAGGAGACCCTCTCTGGGTAAGAAGGGTCTGGGGCAGTGGGCTATGGGCATCTGCCTGGCTCTGCGGACTCCGATCTGGGAGGCAGCCCCCAGAAGCTTCTGGAGCCCCAATGGTAGGCAGGTTGGAACTTTGGCGAGGATGAATTCAGGGTCCCCTGGTGACCGGTGGCTGGGCAGAGGGAGAAAAGTATCCTTTCTGGACCTGATTTGGGGGTAGCCCTCCCGCCGAGGGTTGGGATTCCTATCTAGGTATGGTGAGCTTTCCCCAGTCCTGGTCCCACCCCTGGATGTTCACAGCAGTAGGTCAGAGGTGGGGGCCTGGGCCCTGAGGGCTTCCTAGCGGCCATGGACACTGGGAAACTCTGACGCTGGAATGTGGAATGACGGGCCCTTGGACTGCTTGAACCTTCCAGTTTCGGTTTTTCCTTTCTTCTCCTGTGACCTCACCTTTTCCAAGCATGACTGTGGGGAAGGGTCTTGAGCTATGCTCCGTAAAGGACCACAGCTCCTGCCCAGTCCCCTGCCTCACGTGAGAGCGACTCTCGTGTCTGCTTCTGCAGGTGAATGTGGGGCTGCTCGGCCTGAGCATGCTGGGCTTCTGCCTCCCCCTCTACCTCATCTGCTACCGGCGCCAGCTGGAGAGGCAGCTACAGCAGAAGAGGGAGGATGACAAGCTTTTCCTCAAGCTGAATGGCTCCTCTAACCCAGAGGCTTTCGTGTAGCGCCCACCACCTCAGAACTGTGGCCTCCTGCCCTTGCTTCAGTGACTCATCAGTGTCCTTCTCCACACCCCAGAGGACCACCGTGCACCCTCAGGATCCTCTGCTTTACATTTTGGAGTCCACGCTCCCTCCCGGGGCCCTGGTCCTGCCTTGGAGCTCTGCCTTGGAAGGACGGGAGAGGGCCCGCATGTGTGATTTTCCAACTGCTGGAAGCAAGGGCTGCCGTGGGCTTTGCTCTGCCATCCTCGAGGGACCCTGGGGACTTGAGGCTCCTTGGTGCCTGCAGGGGGGCCAAGGAGGACCCCCACCAGGCAGGCTCTCTCCCTTAAGTGTCTGGATTCCGCCTCTTGCCAAAGCAGTGGGGTCTGCCATCTACTGCCTGCCACCTGCCTCTCGGCCGCATGCCCACTGGCCACACCTGCCCAAGGACAAAGGCTTGCACTGTCTGCAACCCCTCGCCTGGCCCCTCAACCTCCTCCCTTGGCCAGTCTGAGGCTGCCTGAGGAAGGAAGGACCCGCTTCCTGTTGGTGCTAACTCCTTTGTAATTCCAGCCCCCTGTGGCCTGTCCATGACCTGTCCTCCTGTTACAGGCCTGTGGAGAACCCCCGCCACCCCCGGCTTAAAGTCTGGGGAGGGGATGAAGGGCTGGATAGTCAGGCACCGCTCAGTAGCCAAGGACAAGGCTGATTAGCAGTCCCTCACCTCCTCCCTCAGGGCGAGGAGCAACTTTCCACTGCCGCCCTCCATCCAGTCTGCGACCTGAAGGGAATTAAAACAGCACCAACAGGGCACCCCCTACACACACAACTGTTTTCATGGGGGTGGAAGTCAGGTTGTTGCTGACAGACATGGAGGTCCAGGCCTGACTGGGGAGATGGATTGTGAGGGGCCTAGGGGCGTATGTACATGTGGGATGTGTGACCATGTGGTATGTGTGAGAGATATGTGTGGGGTGGTGCCAGGTGTGGGCTCTGGGTGTCTGCCCTTATTCCCCCCGGAGCTGCACAGTAGCCAGCCAGGCCTGCCACAGGCCCAGGGTCCCGCCTTGCTCTCGGCTTGGAGCTTGCCTGAGGCCGTGGGGGTGTAGCGCCCCCTGGCGGCAGGCTCCTCGGGCCCTGGAGCTGTTCATGTGAGAGAGGCTGCTCTCTGCCAGGCTGGCCTGGCTTTCCAGCCACCCGCCTGACTGCCCCCAGAAAGGTGTCTGAGACTTCCTGGGCGTGCTCAGCAGGGTGGGTTGATTTTTAGGTTTATACTTTTGGGTCTTTAAAGTTTTACCAGACTCCTTTTTATAAAGCAATAAATCCATTTTCCTCCTGGGATGGGATGCCCCTGCTAGCATTTCAGTTAATGGCTACACGTGCCTGTTTTGAGCTGGGGAAGAAAAGGCAAGACAAGATTTTCTGCCACTGACCAGCCCCAGTCATACCCAGTCACTCCCCGTCTCTCTGGGTGATTGACATCTCAGGAGCTGCACTGGGCCAGGAAAAGACCTTACTCCCCCTCCTCACCCCCAGACAGACTGGGCTTGTGCAGACATCTTAGAAGTGGGGGCCACCCCTCCTCTGCTGTTTATCCCAGCCAAACAGCAAATCCTGACCCCTTCCATCCCCTACTCAGATTTCGGTACCCCTGGCTCAACGGCCCTGAGGATTCCTCCTGCGCTCAGGACACAGGGTGAGGACACCAAGAGAGTCTCAATCTTAAAGAGACAGAGGCAGAATGCAGTGAGGGGAACTCATGGAGAACAGGAAGGGACAGACCCAGGCCCACATTTGAACTCTGCATGAACAGTTGAGCACCTCGAACATACCTAATTTTCCTAGGCTTCCGTCTAGTCCACTCAAACATTAAAAAGCAAAAAACAGTTGTTTAAAACAAATATTTTTAAAAGGGAGAGAGAACTAGATCATTTCCCGAACCATTCCTCAGAACACTAGTTCTGTAAGATGTGAAAGATTCCAATTTAAAAAAAAAAACAAAAATGTTCATGGTGGGGGCACCTGATTGGTTCAGTCAGTAGAGCATGTGACTCTTGATCTTGGGGTTGTGAGTTCAAGCCCCATGTTGGGCATAGAACTTACTTTAGAGAAAAGAAAGAAAATGGTCAAATTTGGGAAATGCAGAGTTAAATGTGTTTTCTTATAGCAACAGGCACTTGCTGCGCCTTTGTCTTGTTCATGGACGTGTGGCCCCCCCGAGACCAGGTGCGGTGTGCTGCAGAGAGAGCACTGGTTTTAGCCATCAGAGCCGTCCTCCCCGTGTAGCCCAGTGACCACCTGCAGCAGGAACTCCTCTGGGCTTGTTAAAAATGTGAACACCAGGTGTTGCCTCTGGCCGAGACAGAATCAGCAGTCTACATTCGGCTAAGCCCCACCTGGTGATTCTGGTGCCCCCAAACATTCAAGACCTCATTCTACTCTGACCGTAGGGAGTTAATGGGTTACATATTTTCCTATTATCATCCTTGAATCATGATAACAACCCAGGAGTTAGATACTATCCCCATTTTATAGCTGGAAAACTCGAGGCCCAGGGGGTGTAATAACTTGCTCAAGGTTAGAGCCAGAAGAGTGCAGTTTGGGGAGATGCTAATTAGCAAGGGCCCTTCCAGCTGGGAAAACAAATAGAGGTTGTACAGTCAGGGCCTGTGCTGTCCCCAGCAGCGCCCAGGCCTGGCCAAAGGAGCTGCTGCCTGTCTCTCCCACGCACCCACCCACAGGACAGGAGCACTCTGTGGGAAGAAACAGGCATTGAGAAGCTAGAGTTCAGGGCGGAAAACAGTCTAGTGCCAAAGCGCGTGGAGCCGTACCGATGGGTCAGGTATGGTTACCCCCACCCCCTTGTCAGCGGTCAGTCATTCTGACGGTAGGGAGTTGATGGGTTACATATTTTCCTATTATCATCCTTGAATCATGATAACAAGCCAGGAGTTAGGTACTATCCCTATTTTATAGCTGGAAAACTCGAGCCCCAGAGGGTACAGTAACTTGCTCAAGGTTAGAGCTCGTACTCCTATACTTCTGAAGTCATCAGAGAATCCAAGGCCCTCCAGACCAGGACATTCCATTTGGAGCTTCAGCCCCAGGGCCCACCACGCCTTGGGAGCAGGGCAGCAACAGCCTAGGGAAGGGAAGGAAAAAGCCAGGCATGGTCTCCATTTTCAGGAGCCAAGAGCTTCCGCAGAGAGGGGGCTGAGCTCCACTTAATAGAGTCATGTTGGCCGATGGGTACTTGGGAGCAAACCTCTGGTCACCCCAACCTTGAGAAGAATGCCCTGGGAGGGGAAGACCACGGGCTGGTCGAAGGCAGTGGGCATCAAGTAGCCACAGAATTCTGTCTCCACCTCCCCTCCCCCCATTCTTCAGGCTCCTGGTGGGTAGAAACAGGAAGTGGTAGCTGGCCACGTGCTCTTGGTCAGAGTGAGGAAGGGGGGCTGAGCCACCCTGAGGAGCATCGCCAGGAGTCCCGTCCTCTTTAGTCTCCCTGGACTCTTACCTAGGAGTCTAGTTACTTCTTTGTGGTTGGTTCCCTCTAAACCCTCCTGGGGGAAGTTTCCAACCCTCCTAAAGGCCACGGGTATGGTTGCAGGCCCCTGTGGGTTCCCTTCTGTTTTCTTTCTTTTTTTTTTTTTTTTAAAGATTTTATTTATTTATTCGACAGAGAGAGAGACAGCCAGCGAGAGAGGGAACAGAAGCAGGGGGAGTGGGAGAGGAAGAAGCAGGCTCCTAGCGGAAGAGCCTGATGTGGGGCTCGGTCCCATAACGCCGGGATCACGCCCTGAGCCAAAGGCAGATGGTTAACCGCTGCGCCACCCAGGCGCCCCTCCCTTCTGTTTTCTTTTTCCTTTTCCGCTTGTACCCTGAATCGGCCGGGTCAAAAGAACGTCTGCTCCAGCCCTCCTCGTCAAGGCCCTGGGCTATGGAGTCCGAGGGAGCATCGTACTGCCCTGGGCCCCAAGGATCCTGAAATGGGGACACACCTGGTGTTGGGGATACGTAGGCAGGACTGCCCCAGGCAGCAGCATGAACACATTCAGCCCAGTGGAGTTTCCGATGCACTTGCCTGTCAGCCTGCGTGAGTTTGAGTGAATACATGGCGGATGGGGGAGGCATGCAGACAAGCAGTTGGCACTCCGTGGTGGGGGGCTCCTGTCAGAGAACTCTGAGAAGTCCCCTCCACAGGATTGGGCTTCGAGGGGCTATTTAAGCACCAGCTTCCTGCCCTCTGAAGGAGGATACAATGACTTCATGGGCTCTCGGGGTGGTGAGGTGCCTTACCTGTACCAATTACCAGGGGCCCAGCTCAAGGGTCGTAGCCCGTTTCCCCAATACAAATGGTGGGATTATGAGGACTTGGAGCCCAGGACCCCCAAAATGAAGGAGTTGGTTTTCCTAGGCTGCAGCACCCCACCCCCAGGGTTGAGGGTAGGTCAGGGTGAATAGGTGGGTTCTGTGAGCCCGTTTCCCCCCATGCCCTAGCTTCCCCAGGCCTGGGGCGAGGATCTGGTGTCTGGAAGGAGGTGCGGCACCGTCCACAGGGTGGCCTGCCACAGGGCAGAGCTCTCTCCACCAGCAGGGAGCCACTACCTGTGCCCCGGCTCTCTGCAGACAGCATGTCCACCTTCGAATTAGTCATTCTCAGCCTCCTGGAGTGGATCTGAGGCCAACCGGGGCCCCTGGCAGCTCCCAGCCCCATCCCAGAATGAAGCTCCATCTACCGGTGCCGAGGAGGCAGTGAGAGGAGGAGCAGAGGCTAGAGGCCCCGCCACAGATATCATCTTGGTGACCTTAGGCGCGTCTTGAGCCTCAGTTTGCTTATCTGTAAAATGGAGGTAATACCTTCACCGTGAGGTATGTGAACATGGACACAAAGCCCTCGCACAGTGGTCTACTTGACCCTTAGTAGGTACTTAACAGGTGATAGCATTGTGTTTACGATGCTGGAGGCGGGCAGATAGCCCAGGGAACAAAGGCCACCCCACACCCTGACCCCATCCTTATAATCGGACATCTGCTTTAGGCTCCTCGGACCAGAACAGACTTGTGGCCAACTGAAGTGAGGTCTGTTTCTGCTGACCCCTCTCTCAGAAACGCTCTTTATGCAAAAGCCTTAAGAAGTTGTCCCCTTGTCCATTTTTTTTTTAAATTTTACTGTTTATTTGACAGAGAGCCAGCCAGCGAGAGAGGGAACACAAGCAGGGGGAGTGGGAGAGGAAGAAGCAGGCTTCCAGCGGAGGAACCTGATTTGGGGCTCGATCCCAGTACCCTGGGATCACGCCCTGAGCTGAAGGCAGACGCTTAACGACTGCGCCACCCAGGTGCCCCCCCTTGTCCATTTTTCTTACATCCCTCACGTTTTAGTAAGAGATGTAGCCCCAAAGCTTCTTGGGGTAATTTCTAAACGTTCAGCCACCCTGACGGTTTATGCTAAGTGGGGCGAGTCAGATCACGGGGTATAGGCAACACCCCCATACCACCACCTCTACAACTGCTTGGCTGTGTCTCAGTGTGCGCGTGTGTCCAGATGTGTTTGGGCCTGTCAGGTGTGAATGCGTTTTGAGGAGCGTGTAGGAGCTCGTCCGTGTGCCACCTCTCCAGCTGGCCGGAGAAGAGGGAGGGGGTCTTGCCTCGCTGAATCCCTTTCCGTTGCCAGAAAGGCCTGGGTCCTGAGTGGTGCCTGAAGGTTCATCAGTTCCCTGGGTCAACCAGGGTCAGTAGTGTCACCGTAACTCAGTAACGGACCCTGACTTCCTGCTCCATTGACCACCTGGCTTACTTCCTGGCACACAGTAGGCACTCAATAAATGTATGGTGAGAATGACTAAGAACTGCTTGCTCCTCTGCTTCTGTGTCTCTTCCTAAGTCACACGTCTTTCTGCCCCTTGCCTTTTGCGCAGATTCCCTGTCACTCGTCTGAAACATGCTCCCTGACCCCCACCCGGCCGTCTGCTGCACTTGCCATCCCCCAGCTTTGCTAGTTTAGCCTTCTGCTCTGCCATCTGAAGAGGTGGGGGAGACAGGGTAAGGGGTCTCTTGCCTAGGAAGACCAAGGCTCCTAGTGAATTCTGGTTCTAAAGAGAGCTCACTCTTGTCCCCTTTCTTTTGTCCTAAGGTGGTGGTCATGGACATGACTGCTCCTCTGAGAGATTTCCCACCAAGTGGGCCATTCTCCACCCAGGGCCCTGGGCCGTGGCAGCAAGAGAGGGAGAGCCCCTGGGCGTCCCCAGAGAATCCCCAAGGAGAGTCCCACCCCAGGGAGGGAAGGGGCAGCCTGGCTCCTGGCTCCTGACCCTGCTAGGGTGGAGGGGACTTGAGTCCCAGGGGAGGGATGTGGATGGCCTGCCACATCCCTTTGTTGCTACGTTTCCTTTTCCCGTGTTTGATTGAGACAGAGAAATATTTCTCTAATATAAGCAGAACCACAGCATGAGGTCTCTGGTGATGCAGGGGTTGTAAGATTTTGACCTCCATGCCAGGGACACAGGAGGACTTGGGGGGACTGTGGGGACCTGGAGGCCACAGCCTCCATCTAAGGGGCCGCCTTGACACCATTCTAACCTATCATGGCCATGTGGAAATGAGCCTAGTGTTGTCAGATCTTCTGAGTTTTTTCAAGAAAGCTGAAAATCCATGGCACCTGGGTGGCTCAGTTGGTTAGGCATCTGCCTTCAGCTCGGGTTATGATCGCGAGGTCCTGGGATCGAGTCCAGTGTCGGGCTCCCTGCTCAGCGGGGAGTCTGCTTCTCCCTCTCCCTCTGCCCCTCACCCCCCAACTTGTGCACATGCTCTCTCTCTCAAATAAATAAAAACGTTAAAAAATTTTTTTAAGAAAAAGAGAAGCCAAAAATCCTAAACTTTATTATTATTTTTTTAAATCGCCATTTTCAGGGGCACCTGGGTAGCTCAGTTGGTTAGGTGTCCGACTTTTGATTTCGGCTCAGGTCATAATCTCTGGGTCATGAGATCAAGCTCTGAGTCGGGCTCCGTACTGGCCATGGAGCCTGTTTGGGATTCTCTCTCGCCCTCTCCCTTTACCCTGCCCCCCAACCCAAATCCCCAGTTTCAAATGTTGGCTCAAAAAAATTTTTTCTTAACTATCATGGCTGCTCAAATAGCTTTCCATTGTCTGCAGGCCAAACACTGTCAGAGGTAGGGAGAGAGGAGAAGAGTAAGTAAAAGGCCCCCTTGCGTCTTCTGAGTGCCCAAAGCAACTGCTCGTCTATTTCTTTGACTCCAGCAGGTGACACATTTGTCTTACATCCAATTGTAGCCCTACCTGGGCCAGGACCTTTTTCTTTTTACTTTTGTCTCTCCCTAGCCTGGTGCATAATGAATGCTGTTGAGTAAGCAAGTGGGTTAAACACTCTAGTCTGGTTTCTAGAGTGGCCCGGAGTCTCTATTTAGGGACAGGGAATTGTCAGGCAAAGTGCAGGGCAGAAGCAGCAACTTGCCCTTACTGGCCGTGTGCCTGCCCGTGGCCTGGACTGGCCGACACCCTCCTCCACCCCATAGGCCCAGCCCAGCAGCCAGGGTCACACGTTTATCTGTCTTTTTGTTTTGGTTTTGGTCTGGTGTCTGTCTCTCCACCAGAATGAGTGTTCCCTGAAAGCTGGCACATGCCCTGCCTTGGTCATTGCGATACTTCTAGTGCCTAGAATGGTGCCTGGCATGGAACAGGTGCTCAATCAATATTCGGAAGATGAAACTTGAAAAGGGAGAGAAAGAGAGAGACAGAAATAAACAGAAAAGAGGCTGAACTACACTGAGAAGCTGGGGAGAGGGCATGCTCTCGCCTGCCAGGAAGGGACAGAGCAGAAGATGGAAACAGTGAAACACAGTCTCCCTGAGATACCCAGAGATGGGTTACAGGTACAGCTGTGGCCGAGGCAGCAACAGGGCCTGCCAGCCAAGAGAACCTGGGCAGGCGGCCGAACTTTGAGATGCACAGACGTGAAGATGAAGGTAAGAGGAAGGTGGAGGTGGAGCCGAGAGCGCACAGATGGGAGAAGGAGACTGGTGCGAAGAGAAGATGGAAGAAACACTGGGCTGAAGGTCATCGCCCAGGCAAAGCAGTGGGACAGAGACTGAGACTACAGGGATGGAGAGAGGCAGGAAGAGAGGTGAACAGAGACAGAGAGAGGAAAGACAGAGACAGAACAGAAATAAAGCTAGAGAGAGAGACAAAGGTACAGAGAGATATGGAGGAGAGACAGAGAGAGGGTTGGAGAGGGGGCTAAAGATGGAGAGAAGATGGAAAGGTGCAGATAGAGATGGAGAGAAGAAAGAAAGAAAGAAAAAGAAAGAAAGAAGAAAGAAAGAAAGAAAGAAAGAAAGAAAGAAAGAAAGAAAGAAAGAAAAAGACATGAGAGGCCAGGACGCTCGAGATTTTAAGCCTGGAGCATGGAGAAGTAGTTTTGAGGGGGCAGTGGTGTCCATCCCTCCTCCCTCACAACACCCCTTCCTCAGTAATGGTGATGTGGAAACGTGCCATGTGCCGCCAACACTGATTTAAGTACCTCACCTCATCTACTGATCCCGAGTGTCCCGAGCGATCCTACGAGGTGGGCGCGATCATTGCCCAGTTTCACAAATGAAGAGGCTGAGGCACAGAGAGGTTCAGTGACTCGCACAAGCTCACACAGGGGGGCAGTGGCAGGGCTGGGACATGGAGGCATCGGGTGCCAGGGGGTCTGTGGGCTGCCAGGGGGCCACAGCTGGGCCATGCTGTGGCACCTGCAGGTGGGGGCTCACTCCTCAGCACAGAGGAAGCAAAGCTTGCTAGAGCAAAAGAGATGTAAGAAACACGACAACTAAAAAGAAAATATGGGAAGAAAAATGTGGACCTTGTTCAGACACTGAACTTAACTAAAAGAACCTGCAAAACAATATTTTCTAGATAATTAGGGAAATCTGAATACAAACTGGGTAGGAGATAATACCAAGAAATTATGAATTTTGGGGCGCCTGGGTGGCTCAGTCGTTAAGCGTCTGCCTTCGGCTCAGGGCGTGATCCCGGGGTCCTGGGATCGAGCCCTGCATCAGGCTCCTCCACTGGGAGCCTGTTTCTTCCTCTCCCACTCCCCTTGCTTATGTTCCCTCTCTCGCTGGCTGTCTCTCTCTCTGTCAGATAAATAAATAAAAATCTTTTAAAAAAATTATGAATTTTGTTAAGTATGGTAAGGGCGTTGTGGGTTTTCAAGAAAATATTCCTATTTCTAGAATGCACACTGAAACACAGAGGGGTGAGGTGGCACGATGTCTGAGATCTTCTTTAAAATGTTTCAGAAAAGAGATGTCACGAGAGTGGCAACATCTCGCTAACAGCTGAATCTGGGTAAGGAGGACTGGGGGTTCCTTAAGGCCCTCCGTGGCTGCCTCCTGCCCCCGGAACAGAGTTACAGTTCCCTAGCTCGGGACTCAGTCCCACCTGTGCGCCCACACATGCCGCACTCATGTGCTAACCAGAGGCCCTTGTAGAATCCTGCCCCTGGGCCTTTGCTCATCGTAGTTTCCCTCTGGAGATGCCACTTCCTCTTCCAGTCTGGTTCAAGCGCCGTTGTCCTGGGATGCTTCCCACCCCTCTGCAGCCCAGGAGGACCTGCCTGAGCATGGTTCTTGGTGTCACACACGTTCGCATTTATCACAAGCTGCCTCCCGTCACTAGTCACAGCTCTGTAAAAATGCAAGGCCTCCCCCCCATGAGCAGTTTGAGAGCAGAGGCTGTTTCTCAGCTGTTTTGCTTGTTTTGCTTTTTACTTTCCCCATCGCCCAGCACAGCCTCCAAGCCCCCTTGTCTCAGCTCTTGTTAACGAAGAGCCAGCTCAGCAATAATTCCTCTCATCAGGCAGGGCTCAGTCTAAACATCGCCTCTTCTAAGAGCCTTCCCTGACCACCCAGTTAATGTCGCCCTGTCCCACCTCTCCGTAATGTCTACCCCTACTTGAGGCTATTTCTGTATTTGTTTATATTCCACTTCCCCCCACTGAACAAAGGAAGGACCTGGTTTTTCTAGGTCACCCCTGCATCCTGAGTGCTGAGAAAAAGGCCCAGGATGAAGCCAGGAGCTTAATCAATATCTATCGAGTGAATGAATAAGTGTAGTTGTCCCGACTAGACTGCAGGCTCCCAGAGGGTAGGTTTTGGTTACTTTCTGGAGAAAGCCAGCACATGGCAATTGTTAAATAACCATTCATTGTTATTATGTAGGAGAAAAGGCCCTATACTGAAGAGTTAGGGGATCAGGGTCCAGTTAATCTTGGACTTTGGGTCATAATGCCTCTTCTCGGGGTGCCTGGGTGGCTTAGTCCGTTAAGTATCTGCCTTTGGCTCGGGTCATGATCCCGGGGTCCTGGGATGGAGCCCTGCATCGGGCTCCCTACTCAAAGGGAGCCTGCTTCTCCCTCTCCTCCCTGTGCATGCTCTCTCTCTCTCTCTCAAATAAATAAAATCTTAAAAAAAAATAATACCCCTTCTCTTGGCCTTCCTTCAAGCGGCTTGGATTTCTGGGGCAATCCATGTGCCTACTTTAGGATTTGGTGAAGGAGCGGCCAACATGTGCGATACTCAGGGCTCTGCTGAGATACCAGTCATGGCCTGCCAGCAATATGCCACCTGCTCCACTCTCCCTTCCCAAGTCCCTATCATGGGCAGCCCGCTCACCATCACCTGGCTGTCCCTCAAGTCCAACACTGGAGGCAGTATCTTCTTCTGTGTAAATCTACCTTTCCAGTATTCTCCTGAAGGCAGTATTGTCCACCCAGGCTCCCAGGTCAGAAACGTGGGTGGTTTTCTCCCTTTCTCCCTCTCAGCCAGTTAGTCAACAAACCTTACTGATATTATCACTTGAGTTGCTTCCCTCCCCTGTCCTTTCCCATCACTGTCCTAGTCCATCTTCACCTGGACTTCTCCAGAGGCTTCCTTGTTGGTCTCCCTGCTTCCGCTCTGGCCCCCTCCATCCCCTCTCCACCCACCCCTCAGAGTGAGCCTTCAAACACCAAACTTGCTTAAAGTTCTTTTTTAAAAGATTTATTTATTTTAGAGAGAGAGAGAATGAGAGCAAGAGAGCACTTGTGCATGGGCGAGTGGGGGGGCAGCAGAGGGAGAGGGAGAGAGAGACTCTTAAGCAGACTCCCTGCTGAATGTGGAGCCCGCACTTGGGGCTCCATGTAAAGACCCATGAGATCATGACCTGAGCTGAAATCACCAGTCAGATGCTTAACCAGTCCTGGGCCACCCAGGTGCCCCAAACTTGCTTAAAACTCTTCAAGGGCCCCAGCCCCCGTAGGATGGACTCCAAACACCTTATCATCACCTGCCAGGAAGTGTATTATCTGCCCCCAACCCTCTCCCCACTCCGCCTGGTAAACTCTTCCCCTCCTAGTCCCCTGCAGATCTCAACTTAGAACCTCTTCTTCTCCGGGAGGGGGGGGCACCTGGCTGGCTGAGTCGGTAGAGCATGAGACTCTTCTTTCTGTGGTGAGTTCAAGCCCCACGTTTGATCTCTAGGTCAGGATTTTGAGCACCATGTTGAATGTGGAGATTACTTAAAAAAAAAAACAAAACACTCGGGCGCCTGGGTAGCGCAGTCTTTAAGCGTCTGCCTTCGGCTCAGGGCGTGATACCAGCGTTCTGGGATCGAGTCCCACATCAGGCTCCTCCGCTGGGAGCCTGCTTCTATCTCTCCCACTCCTCTGCTGTGTTCCCTCTCTCGCTGGCTGTCTCCCTCTGTCACATAAACAAATAAAAAATCTTAAAAAAAAAAAAGAAATCTTAACAAAACAAAGAAACAACAAAAAAGATCAAACCCAAACAAACAGAAAAAACAAAAACCAAAAAACCTTTCCCTCTCCTTCCAGGAAGCTTTTGCTGACCATACCTCCAGTGTAATGCCACCAAGTCTGTGTTCCACCACTCACAGCCCTTTTCTCTCAGCGGTCTTGTTCACTCTCTCAACAAAAGCACAGGTTTTGGGTACACGAGAGGTACTTTGCAAATACTTATTTGATGAATGACATCACACTTAGAGTGCTGGGTGAAAATCGCCATCACATGTTCATTATCGACTTGAGCAAGTCTTTTACCCTCTGCCTCCTCCTCACCTGTAAAGGTGGACTGTAACGGTAACTTTTTCTGTTAGAGATGTCTTGAGGAGTCAAGCACTTTTAGAAGAGCATCTGCACGTAAATTTGGCAATCTTTAACGTTTTCTTGGCACAACCCTTTCCTGGATCTCAACCCTCCGCACCGAGGAGACCGTGAGTACAGGAACAGAACACTCACACCTAGGTCTCCACCCAACACCTTGATGTCTGCTCCGTCTACTGCTCGGGTCTTGCGCCCGCTGGGGGCCCACCTCGGAAGCTGAAGCCGACGCCACGGCCCATTTAAGGACGGGAGGGCCCGAGAAGGTTCCGCCTTCGCGCTGAGGTCAGCGCGCACCGCTGCGTGTGACGCTCTGGTTGCCGCAGAGACGCCCCGCCCCCGCGCGGCGCTGCGGAACCGGAGCTCCGGGCGGCGTCGGCCGCGGCGCGGGAGTCTGCAAGGCCCGGGCGGCAGGAGCCGGCGCGGCGACCGCAGCGAGAGCGGCGGGGACGGAGCAGACCACGACGAAGGCGCACAGGCAGCCGGGCCGGGCCGGGCCACGGGGAGAGCGGCCGCCGGGAAGCGGGCGGGAGGCCGGGCGGACAGCGGGCAGCCGCCGAGCTGCGGAGCGACATGGTGCTGCTCAAGGAGTAGTGAGTGTCCGGCGGGCCGTGCGGAAGCGAGGAGGAAGGGAGAGTCGGGGATGACGACCAGGGAGCTTGATGGCCTGGCGAAGGGGATGCAGGGCCGGACGGGGCCCGAGGGGATGGAGAGCAATGGATGGGCTGTTGGGCGGCCGAGCAGGGGCTGAGGGGACCGTGAGGGCCGGACAGGGCCTGAGATGGGGCCAACGGGGATAGAGAGATAACAGACAGCTCCTGAGGTGGGGCCTGAGGAACCGTGAGGGCCGAATAGGCCTGAGAGGAGAGGCCAAGGGGACAAGAGGGCTGGGCAGGGCCTGAGATGGGGTCAAGGGAACAGTGAGAGCCAACAAGGCATGAGAAGGGGCTGAGGGGATGGAGATGTGGGGCCGTCATAGAGTGGGGCTGAGGAACGGAGGGGCTCGCCAGAACTGCAGGAGTGGCTGAGGGGACTGGCGGGAGAAGGAAGAGGAGTAGGCTTCAGGGACCAAGGAGCAGTTAGGCAGCTTCAGGAATGGAGCTGAGATGATAGGGAGGAGTGTGAGGGGAACCTGGAGTATGAGTGGCTGCCCTAGGCATCAGGGGAAGGATTGTAATAAGTGCACACAGGAAAAGAAGCAGGAAGTTAGGGCCAGGCTTGTGTCACAGAGGAAGGGTCTAAAAAGATAGCAGAGGGGACTGGTGGCATGACATGGTGCCCAGGTGGTAGGTGCAGAGGAGGGGGAACTTGGAAAGAATCTTAGGATGTTTGCTTGGGACTTGGGAACACTTGGGTGAGGAGTCCAGAAAATATTGGGGAGGAGCTGATTTGTGGGAGTTAGAGTGATGGAGAGGGCTGGGATGTTACCAGGGTAGAGGACAGTTTGGAGAGGGAATGTTTGTGAATATAATAAATATACATATTGGAGTGGGGCTTGGGTAGAATGCCCTGTCTCGAGGGCATTCTCAATCTTGGTGCAAAGAGATAGAGAAATTGCTTTGTGGAATTGAGGAATATCCCCATAAAGCCATTAATTGATGAGAGACAGTGAACGTGAGGAAGTTCTTGAGTAGTGACTGGGGTGGGAAACTAGTGACTTCTGGTAGGTGTTGCAGAAAGATAGACTTGCTCCTGAAATCCAGGGGATTAGGTGACAGGGTGGAATGTTTAAATTGCTAAATCTTTCAAACACTAGATGACTGATCACTGAAGCTCATGGTTCCAAGTAAACATTTCAAGACTTTATTTTCCCCAAAGAGGAGAGATTGAATGTGTATGTGCAGAATTTACAGTGAAACTGCTTCGCTGGAGGGGAAGGCAGGTGGGCAGCATTGGGTCAGAAGCCCAGAGGTCCAGAAGTGGGAGATGTCCCAGTAGAGAGCAACTGGTAGAACTCAGTTGGTACCCTGGCAGGTGTGCAGAGGCCTGTTTCCATTTTGTCATTGAAGGCACTTTACCCCATTCCATCTGGCTTGCTCCTTGGAGGTGGTTAGGACATTTAGGACATAGTGTGGAGTTTTGGATAACAAAGGGGGCAGAGACCCAGGTGTCATCCCAGCTTGACACTTCATCTGAACAGCATCATTTTGAAGCCCCTCCACTTCTAGTTCTTGACATCCAGGATGATGTTGATCCAGAGCTCCGAGCTTTATATTGTGAGAGGAAGAACCTTGGGATCCCAACAGGAGGGGGGAGTGGTACACTTTGGATTTTATTATTTATCTATTATTTATTTTTTATTTTTTTTATTTTTATTTTTTTTTTAAAGATTTTATTTATTTATTTGACAGGGATAGAGACAGCCAGTGAGAGAGGGAACACAAGCAGGGGAAGTGGGAGAGGAAGAAGCAGGCTCATAGCAGAAGAGCCTGATGTGGGGCTCGATCCCATAACACCGGGATCACGCCCTGAGCCGAAGGCAGACACTTAACCGCTGTGCCACCCAGGTGCCCCTATTATTTATTTTTTAAAAGATTCTATTTATTTATTTTAGAGAGAGAGAGTGAGTTGGGGCGGGGGGGGAGGGAATCTCAAGCAAATTCAGTGCTGAGCATGGAGCCTGATGCGGGACTTGATCCCAGGACCCCACGATCATGACCCGAGCCGATATCAGGAGTTGGATGTTCAACAGACTGAGCCACCCAGGTCCCCCAGCACTTTGGATTTTAATCTTGACCATCCAGACAACAGGCTTTTCCCATTCTCCTGATCTTTTTTTCTGTTCCCAAATGACTCCTGGAGTCTATAGAAACCTGTAGTTCTGTGAAGAAGGTCAGGCAGGTCAGGGACCTTCAGAAGAGGTCTGAGTGAGTTTTGAAGAGAGGTCCTTCCTTCCCATTCTTTGTTCTTCTACCCTTGAAGCCTGCCAGGGAAAGGTCCCAGGTGCTGGGGATGCAGAGCCTGCTTGGGATCCGTGTTTCCTTCCTGCCTGACTTGTGCCCTGCGTGTGCGTCCTGGGGCAGGGGATGAGGAGGGGGGCATCCGAGACACTTGGCGGTGGCTGCAGTGCTGCAGCTCTGGGAAGGGTGGAAGTGAAGGTCACACTGAAGTGAGTACAGTTCCAGTCTCAGCCCGGCACTGCCCCTGTGGCCCTGTCCTTTGGAATTGCACTCTATTGCTGCTGAAGTGATTTTCCTCCTAAGGAGCCAGGGAGAAGTGTCTGGGCATGCAGTTTTCATGTAAGCAGCCTCAGAGTGTCCTGTCAGGAACTGGCTGATGCTGGTCTCTTTTGGGGGGAGACTTGGTGCCTACCAAGGGCCTGAAGTTTTCCCTGTTGATTTTTCTGACACTTCCTCTAACAGGATTCTCCTTGATTTGATTTCTGCAAATTCTTGGATGTGATTCTTACTGCTGTTCTTGAAGATAAAAGGCATATTGTTTTCTAGGAAGTTTCTTCTGAGGGTGCAGAAATTGTGGCTTCCAAGTTGAAAGTATTTTTCTGCACCATTGACTTTCTTTAATGGGAGGAGGGCATTCGTGGCAGCATCCAGTAACCTGCAGGATTTCTATTACTGGGGTCATTCTGGAGGAGGGGGGTTAGCAGGCAATAAGGACTTGAAGCCCATTTTGATTTTCCTGCTGCTTTTCTGCTCTGTGCCTTGCCTTTAGTGTGGTGTTTTTCTCAGACCCCTGTGTGCTTCTTGCTACCTGGGGGACATTCGTGGATTTAGAAAATAGTGAGCGGACTATTTACCAGCCTGGAACACAGATCCCAATTGTCAGAACCACTGCATAGGAAGGAGAACATAGCAGCTTGTGCTTCACCAAGCGTGCAAGGTGCAGAACGCTCCAGTGGGTTCCAGCTAAGTTCTAGGAACCGAGAATCTAAGCTCGGGAGCTGGCATAATTTGTATGAATACAGCCAAGTGGCTTTGTCTCAACTGTCTGACCTCACAGCTTTGAACTGGGTCCTGGCTGTTGCTCTGCCATCAGCCCTCGTACTGGAATTCCAACTGGTTTGGGACCTTGCTGGCCATGGCTTTTCTGTCAGGTTACTAATGGCACCTCCAACAATGGGTGTTCATTGAAATGGAGAAGAAAAAACAGTCAGTTGGGGTGCCTTTGGACAGCTTTGGAGGTCAGGACATAAGGAGAGTGTCTGCTCTTGGTGGCTTTGTGACAGTAGCTTGTATTGCAGTGTCCTGCCCCAGAGCAGAGATAGTTGGTGTATGCTCTTACGGTGATTAAGCTTCGAAGGAGCATGGCCCCATCCTAGCCTTCCACCTTGAGGGCTACTGTTAGGAGATTGGGCGCATAGAGATGAAATCCCCAGGACCTGATTCTTCAGCTCTGACTCTTCATCTTGGCTTCAGAGTTTGCAGGGACGGGTCCTTGTTTTGCTGGGAAAGATGTTAGTGGGGGAGAGGGAGAAAAGGACAGCTCCAAATGTGAGTCAGAGGCCTGGGAAGTAGCTGGTAGAGGGACAGATTTGCACTGAATCATAGGGTTCTAAATGGGACCTGAAGGGCACAGATGATCCTGCCTCAAAGCACTCAGGGGGCCCTCTCTGCCGGGTCTTTGACAGTGAGTGTGTGTCATGTGCAACAAAACATTTAATGCTGTTCTAAGATGATGCTGTAGGAACCTTGGGCAACATTCAGAGCCTGAAGTTGATACTGTTTTCCCTCTCTTGTAGTCGAGTCATCCTGCCTGTGTCTGTAGATGAGGTAAGTTCCTTTTCTTCCTTTTTATTCATAGTTGTATATAATTGCTTGTGACCATTAGCTAAGTTGGGTTCCAAGTGGCCCATACTATTCACACGGTTTTCATGGTTGTTCTAACTTAGAGATAATCAGTACTTGATGAGAATTTTCCTGGTGCCACTTTCTGTCGAAGGAAGTCACTTATTTTTTATATCTGTGCAAACTGCCTTAAGCTGTTGGCCTGCTAGGTGACTTTGACTAGAGACTGAACAAGCCCCTTTACCTGCTAGGATTGTGTTCTGTTTGGGCACATTTTATTGAGGGGATTGAGTGTGTGAGGGGATTTCTGGGACCTCCATGACACAACTGGGAAGTGTGCATGGCTCTGTCTGGTTGTGCAACAAACCAGTAGGGCAGGAAATCTCTGAGGCCTTCCCTAGTCACATTCTAGGTGACTGCTGGGAAGACCAAGGCCCAGAATCCTTTTACAAAGGGCAGGGAATAACAAATGGGCTTGGTTTGCCCTCTGTCCTTTTATAGTTTTAGGCCCAATGTTCCTGTGTATGGGGACCTGGTAGAATTTGCCACCAGAAGGTTCATAGGCCGTGCTGACTCAGAATAGTCTCTTGGACAGCAGAAAACTGTCATACAGCCTCCCTTGTCCCACCCTTTCTTTGAACTTCCTCGACTCTCCTCTCCTGGCGCAGCCTGTTCTTTGCACCCCCACCCCAGCTTCTAGCCAGGCTCCAGTTTGGGTGAAGTTTGTCAGCCAGTGTGGTGCCCTCAGTCATCATCTTTCCTGTGGTGTCAGCATGAAGCTTCTGTGATAACTTACACTCTGTTCCAAATATGAAATGGACCTTTGAAAAATGAAATCAGGCCAACAGAGCCTGCAGCACACTAGATGAGACAAAAGCTGAGCTTCCTGACCCCAAAAGAGGTGGGCAGGCATTAGCCCCCTAGAGGATTGTCTCCTGTGGTGGGGTATACATCTGATAAGAGCTGTGGAGATCTGGGGGAAGGAGCCAAAGGTGGGCCTCAGACACGCTCTGGGAGTTTTGGGAGAGGAGCATAAGAGAAACAAGACTGGGAAGCTGGGGAAAGGGCCTGGAAAGGATAGGTGTTGCTGTCCCTGGAGGCACCTGACATGTACCTGGGCCCTGGAAAACGTGTGCTTAGGCTAACAAGTGTTGGCTTGGGGGGTTCCTGTTAACCCACATCCTTTGGGGGCCTTGCTCTCTTTGTGAAAAATAAAAGCAGTGATTTTCCAAACCAGGAGGCCAAGCAGGAAGGCCCAGCATGTCCCTTGCCCTAAAACTCACCTCTTGGGGGTCCAATAAGTCTCTCTCTCTGCTGTACAGATGATTCCACTCCCCAAGTCAGGAAGATGTCTCCCAAAACTTGGGAGTACCTCAGTGCATTTCAGGGTGAAATAGGTCTTTTCACAGGGAGTATCTTGATTGAACAAGGATGGAAATGTTTCTGAGAAGTGTGGCCGATCCAGGAGAGCCGGCACTGCTTGGGAGCAGTAGTGGCTGCTCTGCAGTGCGCCTGGAGATTACTTACGATGGGGCCAAGCATGGAGGAAAAGAGGAACTCACCTTGAAAGCATCTGCAATTGGCAGTGTTTTTGTGGTATTGCGGAAGTGATGGGGACGGGTGAACAGAGCCTCAAGTCTAAGCAGAAGTTTGGGAAGTAAGCGCTGGTTAGGATTCATCTTTATGCCTGGGAATGGTCAGCCTGTTCTCAGCTAGAAACCACTGATGAGAAAGCAAGTGCATGGCCTGGGTAGGGGGAAGCAGGAGCTGCTTTTCTAAGATTTTTTATTTTTAAGTAATCTCTACACCCGACATGGGGCTTGAACTTAAAACCCTGAGATCAAGAGTTGCACACTCCACTGATTGAGCCAGCCGGCGCCCTGGAGCTGCTTTTCTGATGGGTTGAACCTTAATTCCAGAAGATCAGAAAATCTTGAATGGGGAAGCCAAAGAAGAAACAAGTAATGATCAGCTCTTTCAGTCTTTATCAATAGCCCCATCCTGACTCATGGTTCCCATGGGAACAGCCCAGCATCAGTGACTTCCTAATTAAAGGCCTTGATTTGAGGCCCTCAGGGCTGGCTCACTTGCTTGCTTTCCTTCCTTCTTTCCTTCTTTTTAACATTTATTTATTTAAGTAATCTTTACACCGAATGTAGGGCTTGAAATCATGACCTTGAGATGAGGAGTGCATGCTCTTCCACTGAGCCAACCAGGCGCCCCTCCTCAGGGCTTTCTGATGTAGTTTGGGAAAGAGAATAAAGAGAAAAGAGAAGGCCATGGCTTTATAACCATCCTGATGGTTTGAATCAATATTTCGGGGTGGAATTACCTTCTGCCTGGCCAGAGACTTTGGCCTAATATGGTATAGGGTTTCTAGAAATTCTGCTGCAGAACGAGAAAGCCCTGGCTTTTTGACAAGAGTGTGTCCACCGGTGGTTCCTTGCTTAGGTAGGCCCACCCTTTTCCATGTGGGCAGAGCTGGTTTTCTTTCCATTTCCAGAGATGTGTGGTACCATCCCCATGTGGTAGCTGGCCTGACAGGGTCATGTGAGTGGGACCAACAGCTGTGCTGTTATTCATGATAATGTTTTTTGTCAGTGTCTCAGGCCCACCTGCTGCATCTCCCTGGGCTGCCACTGCCAGTGATAGAGTCTCTGTTTTTCTTAGCTGAGTGTCATAGTTCTTTGGGACAAGGGCAGGCATCATTGCCCTAGGCCTGAGGAGGCTGGAATCCCGATCTTGTCTTCTTGGGGCTCTTTATCTGATGTAATGATCTGACCCCCACCCCCATCTGAGTGTGGCTGCTTTCTGCTTTCCCAGGGTATGGAGCCAGTGTGCCAAAGGGAAGCCTTTGCCATGAAAAGTGTCCCTCACTTGAAGTTTATGGAGGCCAGCCTTACTTAACCCCTTTGGATTAACAAAACTGCCTTCACTTGTCTCGTTGGGATTAAAGGATCAGAATATCAAGAGAGATTAAAGGGGGAAGATGCCAGCCCAGCAGACTGATCCTCTTAGAGCTTGTCCTCTGATTCCTGCATCTGATGAGGAACCAAATGAAGGGGATTAGTCTGCCTGGGGGCCCCTCCCCAAACAGCAGCACCAGCCGACAACCCAGTCCCCTCCACCAGGCCCTTTCTTCAGCCTGCCCTTTAGGATTGCTGAGTCAGTGGTTAGATGTTCTTTTGACTCTTCTCTAAAACAGTTAATGTTCCTTCTTAGGAACCCCTAGCTTAGCCAAACCCTGACCCACTTGGTAGGGGTTTTCATGTCACCTCAGCCAAGGGCTGGACTTGGAAAGGCACAGAGACAGCTTGGTGATCTCAGGGGGCATTGAGGCAGCACTGATGTTGCTCAGGATTAGGAAGGTCAAGGTGACTGGCTGTCGCCCAGATGTTCCTCTTTATGGGATTAACTGAGCCTTCATCACTTGCCTGGGCCTTTCCTTGGCATTTTGTACTGGGTTTTTACTTTGGAAGTTAGGGCTCTTTCAATTTTATGGTGAACAGTGAATTGTCCTGGTGTGCTGCTTTCCCTTCCGGACTTCGCCCAGAAATTTCTCTGCAGTCCTTATGAAGCTGCCCAGTAAAGCAGGCTTCCAAGTTTGAGGTGAAGCAGCCGTGGAAGCTGCCTCTGCTCCGTGCTCTTGTAGACAGTGGTGTCATTGGCAGCTGTCCAGAGATGCACCCTCTCTAGTTTAATCTCAAAAGGAGAAAAACCCTTGTCTGTCACTCCTGTGAGTCCCAGGAGTTTGGGGAGGGGATGTAGAGGGTGAGGAGAACCTTTACACCCCCAACGTAATCAAGTACCTTTTTTTTTCTCATACTCCCTAAACTGTTGTTCCTGGTTGCACTGGTGGTGATAGGGAAAATGCATCCTTTGGTATAGATGTAGCGTCCTGCATTAACTGTTGCCGTTCATTCTTTTTGTCTCATTTTTCCCTCCAAACAGCTTCCTTCAAAGAGCAGGGAGCAGAAGGGCCAGGCCTGTGTGGTGCTCAGGTCATTGGTCCTAACGCTGAGCTGTCCTGGGAGGGTTAGAGGAGGCCAGTAATCTCAACTGATGACTTGCTAGGGTGGCCCATGACCCAAATAAAGGAAAACTAGGTCCTTCCATCTAGTAAGTGCCAACACAGAGGGTGCGCTTGTCAAATTGGGATTAAAGGTACATACTGTGGGGTAGGAATCTGTGTTACCCATTATGAGAAACAGGGCACTTGCTTCAGCCCTACCAGGATTCTGGAAAGCATCTGGAGGTTTGGTTGCCTGCAAGACTGTTCTCTGAGCTGCTGGTAGAGTGACAAGCTGCACGACACTGGAGAAAAGATAAGTAGATGAGCCAGTTTACAGCAGAGGTTGTGAATTTCACAGAGCACTGGGCGACTTTCTTGAACAAGAAGTTCATGTGTGAGGATCTGTTTAGATGAGTAGGATAAAGAGACTTCTAGCAGCCAACCCACATCTTGTTTTAGGGTCTTAATACCAGAGGCAGATTCAGGGAAAAGGCTACCTTGAACTCTATAATATGTTTTCTGGATAGTGGTATGAGGTTAAGTATATTCACCTGCCTCCTTAAGCCTTGATGGAGGATGTAAACGTGGGAAGGAGGAGATTAAGCACATCTGATAGCTCAGGAGAGGCCACGGAGCAGTGTTTGTAGTTGCTGTGGGTAGATTTGGGCAAGGTCCCATGTGGAACTGCAGAATGAGGGGGGTGCAGGGGGTTCCCAGAGTGATCTCATTGAACAGTTGCGGGCAACTGGACTGTGTGCACCTGTTGAGAATTCTACCCTGACAGTAACTCCTGTCTCTCTGTTCCTCTAGTATCAAGTAGGGCAGCTGTATTCTGTGGCTGAGGCCAGCAAAAATGAAACGGGTGGTGGAGAAGGCGTGGAGGTCCTGGTCAACGAGCCCTATGAGAAGGACGGTGAGAAAGGCCAGTACACACACAAGATCTACCACTTACAGAGGTATGTGGCTGAGCAGTAGAGCCAGAAGGCAGCCAGGTGTTGAAGTGGAGGTAATGGATAATTGGGGGTGTTTCTGGGTTATTAGCTCTTGCTCCGGTTGCTTCACCTGTGAGAGTGGGCGTTTGCTCATTTAAAGGTTTTTTGTTTTTTACATTTTTTTTTAACTAAAATACTTACCCCAACCAGGCTCCTAGTCCTCAAAGGTGGTAGAGTTTTGTTTCTTAGCATTTAATTCTTAGTTGTCTGTGAGTAGAGGGGTGTGTGTGTGCGTATGGTATGTGTGTATGTAATGGGTGTTCCATTTTCTTTATTGTTCTCTGACGTACATGGGATCAAACTGTACATACTGTTCTTGACTTTGCTCCTTTGTTACCTGTCATCATAGCTCCTTCCACTGTCAGTGTATTCCCTGTTCATTTAGAGTGCGCCTGGCAGCATGCTGTGCACATGCGCAGTAGCTAGTTTCACCAGTCCTCCCTTGATGGATGTTCATAGTCATTTCCAGGTGTCAACATACAGTATTCCCATAAGATTCCTTCTACAAAATCTTTTGCTGTACTTACATGTGTAAATTTATAGTAAATGCCCCTAGAAGTGAAATTGTGGGGCAGGTAGTATTTTAAATTCTGATATTGTGAAATCAGTTACCAGAGAAATTTTGGTACTTCTCTGTGGATCAAAGGCATAAATATTTAAAAGTGACTCCGTAGCAAACCGCACAAATTTGCTGAATCTCTAATTGAAACAGTAATGTTTCAGTAGACTATAAGCTGACACAAAGGGCATTGAAAGCCATAGTAAACATACACCAGCTTGGGACACCTGGGTGGCTCAGTCGGTTAAGTGTGTCCCTTTGTCTCAGGTCATGATCCCAGCGTCCTCTGATCGAGTCCCACCAGGCACCCTGCTCAGCAGGGAGCCTGCTTCTCCCTCTCCCACTCCCCCTACTTGTGTGCGTGCTCTCTCTCTCTCTCTGACAAATAAATAAAATCTTAGAACAAAACAAAACAAAACAAAATATACACCAGCTTGAATGGAAGTTGGACCAAGCTAGTTTTAGAAGCTATCCAGTACTGGAAAAAATAAACCTGATAAAACTTTTTTAACTGTGGTGAAATATACATAACACAAAATTCACCATTTTTACCCTTTTTTAAAAGATTTATTTATTTGAGAGAGAGAGAGCACAAAAGCGGGGTGTGGGGCTAGCAGAGGGAGAGAGAATCCTAAGCAGACTCTGTGCTGAGCGCAAAGCCCGCTGAGGGGCTTGATCCCAAGACCCTGAGATCACAGCCTGAGCCGAAACCAAGAGTTGGCCGACTGCNAGCCCCCCCCCCCTTTTTTTTTTTTTTTTTTTTTTTTTACCATTTTTAAGTTCAGTGGCAGTAAGTACATTCACATTGCTGTGCAACATAAACCAGGATCTTTTTTTTTTTTTAAAGATTTTATTTATTTATTCGACAGAGATAGAGACAGCCAGCGAGAGAGGGAGTGGGAGTGGGAGTGGGAGTGGGAGAGGAAGAAGCAGGCTCATAGCAGAGGAGCCTGATGTGGGGCTCGATCCCATAACGCCGGGATCACGCCCTGAGCCGAAGGCAGACGCTTAACCGCTGTGCCACCCAGGCACCCCATAAACCAGGATCTTAATTTCTAGTCACTGAACTGACTAGAAATGAAACCAATTTCATTTTCATTTGGTAAAATCCCTGATTTAGCATCGTCTGGTGCTCTGGAGGTATACAAGTGCTATAGAGGTCACAGATTGTGTGAGAGCTGGAACCAGGAGGAGGCAGCACTGTGAAGTGGGGGAATCTCACCATGATCCCATTTCCTTGCCATCGTGCTCTTTTCCCGCCACGTCTTCTCTTTGTCCTCCTCCATCCCT
Organism: Ailuropoda melanoleuca; assembly: GCF_002007445.2. Taxonomy (NCBI): domain Eukaryota; kingdom Metazoa; phylum Chordata; class Mammalia; order Carnivora; family Ursidae; genus Ailuropoda; species Ailuropoda melanoleuca. Next base: position 2,035,367 of record NC_048230.1, read on the forward strand.
ACTGAGTTGACTGCCAGCCAGTCCTTACTGAGCCGTAGCAGTGGATCAGAATGAGGCTCAGGATATGCCTTTCCCATAGTGCATTTGTGTTTTTTTAAAGAGGACTTTTCAGACAGTTAGTGAGGTTGGTAGAAGGGGCTGATTGGTTCCTTATGACTCAGTTGGTCCAACCAAAGCATTAGAGAGGAGGTCTGTACATGTGGAGGGTGGGACTTGTCTTACCCTCTTCCTTAAAAGAGAGGGAGTAAACTTTGAGCTGCCACCACTACTCTTTACTTAACCCCAAAACCCTCAACTACAAAAACCAAATCAAAACCAGCAGTGCTGAACGCTGTGACAACCTCTCCTCATTAGGATCAAAGCCTTCCTGTCAGCCAGCTAGTTGCTGCAGTCAGAAACATGGGTTCCCCACCACCCTCTTCCTCATCCCTCGTATCAAATCAGGTCCTTTTGACTCCAACTGCTTCCGTTTTCTTCCATCATCTCTTGCCTGGATTACTAGAGCTCCTCCTGACTGCTCTCCCTGCTTTCCATTTCTCTGCACAACTTCCAGTGTTCTATCCAGATAGATCTGTTGCTGGCTTAGATAGATCTGGATGGCTTTCCTTTGGCCTTGGGATAAAGTCCAGACTCCTTCTTAAGGTAACTTACGAGATCTTTTATGACCTAGCCTCTGCATGTTCTCTCATATTCCCTGCCTCATACCTTGCAGCAGCCACTCCACATTTCTCTCCCTTTCTCCCAGGTTTTCCCACCCCACTCCCATCCTTTTATCTAGCTCAGTCCTGCTCATGCTCTTCTCTGTGTGTTCATTTAATTCTTAGTCTCCCTGAGGAGCCTCCCCACGTACCATGCCTCCCGCACCACATTCTCCCAGTGCCTTGCCCCCCAGAGCCCGGTGCTCACCCACTGTGGCACACACTTACAGTGCTGTCCTCTGCCTGGTTAGGTAGATTCCCCACTAGAACGTAAGCTTCATGAAGTCAGGAGCCATGTCTGTGTGATTTCTGTAGGTATTCTGGTGCCTGGCACACAGGAAGACTTATTTGAATGAGTGTGGCAGTGAGTGAATGAATCTCAGAGGGTTGTTCTGAGTGCCTGGGTTAGCTCTCTGCCGGGCTTAGATCTTTTGTTTTAGCCCTCAGACACTAAAGCGGATGAGATTGTTGGAGCCTAGTAAAGACTGCATAGATTACCAATTAAAAACTAAGGAAGAGGAATATATGCATCTTTAAAAAAAAAAAAAAAGGCTCATACTTGTACATGCTGTTCTATAACCTGAGACAAAAAGAATTGAGTAGAAGAAATATTTTGTCCTGGGAGGCAGATAGCCCTGAGGCCCTCCTGGCCTCCCAGAACTGATGACAGCAGATCAGATCAGCTTGGATCCCATATTCCAAGTCCATCGGCCAGTCACTGTGGCCCGTAAACCAAGACTGTTCCACTCTTGAAGGTATCCCATCCTTGGCAGTGTGTAGTATAAAACCCTGGGCCCAGTGAGCTCGGGAAAAATGGGTCATGATAACGTAAGACTGATAAGCCATGGCAGGTAGCCAAGGGTCCACCTGCCGTCCGGTTCCGGATGGGAGGTCAGATGCTGGGGCGAGTTGTGGGTGGATGTTAGTAGGCAACTGAGTTTGGGTGTCAGGCTCCCAGAAGGTAGCTTCTCACACAGAAGAGTAACCTGCTTATCTCATGGAAACTTGCTTGCCAACCCCACTGAAGAAGCTGGAGCTATGGCCTGAAGAATATGGTGTAAAAGCCCATTGTCTTCTCTGTTCTCCATTTTTCTTCATAACCGCCTTTTCTTACCACAGCAAAGTGCCCACATTTGTTCGAATGCTAGCCCCAGAGGGAGCCCTGAATATACACGAAAAAGCATGGAATGCCTACCCTTACTGCAGAACTGGTAAGTGCACACCTGGTCAGAACCTGGAGTTTGGGCCCCAAGGTAGACAAAGGGTGTGGTCAGGTAGGTCCCAGTGGTGGCCATGAATTAGGGTTTTGTGTCCCACCTTTATTTTCCAGATTAAGTCAATGAAAGGATGAGCTTGGGGACCCCCCTCGGGCTGGTGGTAAGCGTCAGGTTGTCTAGCTCAGTCCGGCAGCCGTCTGGGTGGGAACCACCGACTAGTCATAGCCTGAGATGGCACAGAAGCAGCCCCTCTTGGTTGGGATGTTATAATAATAACGATTGCTTTTACTGATGACAGAAGTAGCGTTCTCTGTTTAAATTGTGGAAAATACATACAAACAGAGGAAAATAATCACCCAGGATTCTTCCATTTCTAGATAGTCAGTGTTGACATTTTGGTATCTTTTATCTAATCCTTTTTTAATGCTTACATGTTTATCTCCAGACACATTTTTAAGACAAATTTTAGATCAAATCATACTAATTCTTAAATTGCTCATTTTTTACCTAGAGTCTTTTCCCTGTCGCTATGCAGTCTACTACTTTTTAAATTTATAGCGTCTGTGTAGTGTTCTGTTCTGTGAGAGCTCTGTCATCTTTTTAAACCACTCACTTATTGTTAGATATTGAAGCTTCCAGTTTAACGTAATATATTTGGGTTTGGTTTAGAAAGCAGCTTTGACGCCAAGGAACTCTTGAGAGAGGCAGTCATAGGAAACGACCTATAGGGTGACCTTCTTGCCCTGGGGGAGGGCCAGGCCTAATACCAAGAAAACGTAGCAACGAAACCCTGATTTGTTGGGGAAAAGTTGAAATAAGCCCCATTTTTTTTATGACAAAAGTTTTAGAAACAACTATCCCCTAAATATATAACACATAGAATATACATGTCAAATTTGTGGGGTAGGAGACGAGGAGGAGGGAAGTTACTGCTAACAGTCCTGAAATGATGGCTTATACAAAACCAGCATGTTCTATAATTTAAGGTAGGAGAGGGGTGGAATTATTGTCTTAATCTTGGCTAGTGTCCTATCTAGAATTTCTGGAAAGGAAAGACTTAAAGGCAGAGAACTTTCTGTTCTAGACATTCTGGGATTCCCTTTGAGTAGTTCAGACTCTTAGCTTTTTAGGATTCCTAGGTCTTGAGGGTTAGTACTGATCCACATCCTTGACGGGGGCAGGGGGGGGGTCCTTAGAGGTCCCCTGGAACTTGGCTGTGGGGTTGAGTGGCATTTCCCCTAGACAACCCACGTTTGTCGGCATAAACAGTCTGGCTCTGGGGCCCTCCTGCCAGCCTCTACTTATGTGGCCTGTTACACTTGCCTTATTTGTTGAACTCCCCAGATTGTATCTGATGAGGATGCCCCACCCAGGTAGTCCTTATTCCTGTGGACTTTGGGAACAACTAAAGTCTAGAGCACAGTCATTCCTCTCTCCAATCTCAGTGACCCTACAGAAGTTCAAGAACCTTGTGTCAGGAGATGTACAATCATGGGTGGAACCTGGGATGTGTAACACTTAGAGTTTCATTGATGTAGCTGAAAATGCAAACATTTCTACTCCCTAAACATTGAGCAGGAAGTTGTTAAATTCTTAGAAAAGAGGCAGGCACACACTTTCTTAATAAACAGTGTGCACTGTGGCTGGGTGTGTCTGGTCTAGGGCCAAAGGTGAATTTTCTTTATGTCCGGGTGAGTTGCCATTGAGCATGTGTCATAAGAACCTTAACCAACTTGGCATAAAGGAGGCAAACAGACAGACAGTGTGGACTCCTCCATGCCTGGCTCCGTGTTCTGCATAGAGAGCTTATGCCGATTGAGAGATGCCTCAATGCCTCTGTCCTCTGTGTAATTCTGGGGAGAGCATGCTACAGCTGATATGGGCATTTTTCTAGATGCCAAGTGTTCCTTCACATATCGTCCTGATCCTTGGCCAAAAGAAAAAGAGGAAGAAAAATATAATTTCTGAATATTCAGTGGAGAGGAGAAGCAGGGAGTAGGGGAGGGAAAGTTGGCTTCCTCAGTAAGTGCTGGCCTCACAGGTGCTTAGTTAGACATTGCTCATTTAAACTCAGAGATTGAAATAAGAAGGCTATTTTCCAGTTCCCTCTGGGGATTGGTGGGAGAAAGGTCAGTAGTTCAAACCCCTTCGCTTGGCCAAAGTAGATTAAAGTTTGAGGTGAGAATGGATAGAGGAGCATAGGGTAAAAGTCCACATGTCTTTTAGAAGGCTCTACCCTTACTCTGAGTGGAACAAAAACAGATTTGTAATATTCTGCTCACTATCAGCTTTTTCTGTCCTCTTACCTTATTTCTTTCTGTTTCTTTCCTCCTGATGCTGATGGGTTGGGACAGGAGGAGGGGGTAGGATGGGGCATGACCTGTGAATGAAAGTAGGAAGAGGAAAATAAATGTTTTTCCTTCTGCCTCTTCCTCTAACCTTAACCCTGGCCTGAATATAGTCTCACTAAGCCGTGGTTTTAAAGTACCTTATTAGTCTTATTTGGAGAGCCGTATTTCCCAACTGCAAAGGATTTCCTGAGACCCCTCTAGTGTATCTAGGGTTGCAGTTTGAAGAAAAGGCAGTGGTCTGAATACAGAGGTGTTTGGAGGGACAGGGAGGACTGGAGAAGATTGGAGGAGATTGTTTGGTCACCCAGGTTGGCATTAAACTTCAGGGAGGGAGGCGCCTGGGTGGCTCGGTCGTTAAGCGTCTGCCTTCGGCTGCCTTCTGGGATCGAGCCCCACGTCAGGCTCCTCCGCTGGGAGCCTGCTTCTCCCTCTCCCACTCCCCCCGCTTGTGTTCCCTCTCTCGCTGGCTGTCTCTCTCTCTGTCAAATAAATAAATAAAATCTTTTAAAAAAATAAAAATAAACTTCAGGGAGGGTCAGCACCCTCATAGGTTCAGAAACCTAGTTTGTCAGAACTGAGTGGATCCTTTTCTCAGGGTCTAGGAAAGACTAATGTAGGAAAACTCCAAATGCCAATATAGTAAGTTGTATTGAAATACAGAATTAGTAATGACACCAGGTATTCCTGTTGGCCGATGAAGGTGTTCTTCTCTTGTGAACCCTTCTCCACGGGAAACCAGAGTGGAGTCAGAATGCCAGCATGCAGTGAAAATGCCCATTTGCTTAAATGATCAGACTCTTGCATCCATTGGTTAGCATATTCTGTCCCTACAGAGGCCAGACTAGAAGATTGCTTGGAGAGCATGGATTCAGAATCAGGTGGTTAGTTGGGGAACCTTAATGGCTCGTGTCATCAAACCAGGCCCGCCTGACACCGGTGTCTCCACTCTAGAGTGGAGCTGCTGGATGAGCCACACAGGCAGCCCGAGGCTACGGCCGCCAGCGCAGCACAGAATTTCTGCCAGCCTGGCCTCTTTGGACTTGCATTCAATGAATATCATCCCCACCATTTCCTTTTTGTTAACTGATTTTCTTCAAGCTGATAACGAGGCGATTACTTCAGTAGGCCACGTAGTTATAATCCTAACCTGGTGCTTTCTTGCAAGTATCTTTCATTGGATACAGGGAAATAACTAGTATAGTTCTTGGATTGTTTCTGTACAAGGAGAACCTTATCCCTTATATTTTACCCTTTCCTCATCTTAATCTCAGAGGTAACCTTAGTTTCAGTTTTGGAGTTATGGAGTTTGACTGTTAGCCCCATAAACTGTCCAGTATGGCCGTGTGACATCCATCAGAGACTGAGATAACTCCTAAATTCAGAGGGTACAGAGTGATCTAGGCTCTTGTCAGGAGGAGAACTGGTTTGTTCCCCAGTGACATTAGAGCTGCAGTCATTTTCTCTGATAAATAATTGAACTGTGCTTTCCGAGGGGGTCTCATTACAATGAGCAGGAGTGCAGAGGGCACGAGGTTTGGTTACAGTGAGAGGAAGCGTGCAGAAGGCAGACGGACAGTGCCTGGCCGAAAGTGCCCTCTCTGGGCCCTAGGAGGTGGCAGGACAGCAGGGGATGCTCTGATGGCAGAGTGGCGGGTCCCAGTGCTTCGGCGCACCAGAGCCGGTCCCCTTTCCTTGCCCAGCTGGAGAGTTCTCGGGAACTGATAGTGGCATCACTTTAATGAAATTCCGAATTGGGTCTCTTGGGACTTCTGTATGAGGGAAACTTGAGGGTTGGTGCATTTGCGGGACCAGATGCGCTCACGGGGCTGAAGGGCAACTGTGGACTAAGCCCCAGGGAGTGGAGAACTCCTTACTGTCGTGGTCCCTAGGGGTGAGGGGCAGATATTCATTCAGCTTCATTAATCTTTTCCTCTCTTCTTTCCATGTCCTTGCCTTGGAGCAGTTATTACGGTAAGAATTCTCGGGGGGCTGGGGTGGGAGTTTTGGAAGTGATCTATAAGAAAAGAAGAAATAAAAATGTCGCTGCACTGGAGGTTCCTGGGTATTTGTCTCTGGCAGGAGACTGGCGCTGTTGAAGCTTCATCCTTTCGTTCCTACTGAGGAATCTGTTAACTGGCGAAGTGGCCTCTTGCCCTAAGCTGCATTGGCATGTGGCTTTGTTGGTCCAGCATTCAGGGCCGTGGGGCTGACGTGTGCAGGGTGACCCGAGGCTCTCCCCTGCCCTTCCCACATCATGCCTTCTCAGGGTTTCTGAAACCAGTTCAGCTGATCCGATTGTGGCTTTCCCACGCGTGCAGCTGTGGACCGCAGGGAGCACTGTCCATTGGCAAAATTGAGAAGTCAGCAAAGGTGTCTTTTCTACGTCCACCCCCTGTGTCATTGCCCCTTCTCTCCACTCTTCGGCACCCTCATCCGGGTGCCAGTCCCTGCTGCTAAACGGAGGCGGCTTCTGCCAGCCTAACCGCAGAGGTTAATATGCGCCTTCTTCGAGTAGCGCCACATTTTCAACAGCACGAAGGGAGGGAGCACCAGGGGTTCAGTTGCTGAGAAGAGAACTTCAGGCCTCAGCAAAAGGCTGGCTGGTGGAAGGGGCGCTGGTGAACCATTCCTTCTCATGTTAATCATTAGTGCTCTGTGCATAAGGCAGGATGGTCGGGTGGTTAAATACATGGATTTTGAAGTCAGACAAATCTGGTTTTGAGGCCCAGCTCTGTCGTTATCTCTGTGGCCTTGACTAAGTCACCTCCCCGCTTTGAACTTCACTTTCTTCATCTGTAAAATGAGGATGATACTACTACAGCCCTCACAGGCTGGGATGAGGATGGAACAAGAGAATGTGCCCCTAGCATATTGTGGGCTCCTAGTCAGGTTAGCTGTTACTGTAAGGCAGAGGCCAGAGTCTCTCAACCACCTGTGATCAGTAATGGGAGATGGTTACTCTCCAACTTTGAGGCTGGTGACTAAGGTGTTTTCCCCCCTTGCAGAATGAATACATGAAAGAAGACTTTCTGATTAAAATTGAAACCTGGCACAAACCAGATCTTGGCACCCAGGAGAATGTAAGTAGCACTTCCCAAGAGCCCAAGGACTTCCAGGCTGCAGGGTGGGGTCTTGAGGCTCTGCCCAGGACCTTCTCCTTCCCTGTCACGGGGCCTTCTCTGTGGTCCTGTTTTAACAGCCTGTGCCTAGACCCTTCCTACCAGCATGGGATTGCTCTGTCTCTAATTTGCAAAACATGATCTCCAAAGACTCCTTATAGGGCCTTCTCATAGAGCTAAGTTTGGTCTTAAACGCAACTCTTGGCACAGAGGAACTGTATTTTTAAAACACGAAGATTACAGCCTCTATAGAGCCCAGTGATAACTCCTCAACTCTAAAATGCACCTGTCGTTTTGACCCCAGCAATTCCACACCTAGGAATTTATCATGTAATTATGCTTTCACATATGTGAAATAACTTATCCATAAAGAGATTCATTGCAGCATTTTCTGTGTAGCCAAAGATGAAAAACAGTGTTAGAGCCCATCAGTAGAACACGGTTAAACTGTGGCACAGCCATGCGGTGGCATATTATGCAGCCATAAAAAGTCTTCAAGATAGACTGTTCAGTGAAAAAAGCGTGATGCAAAATGAAGTGCGTATGTGCTACCATTTGTTTTAAAAGAAAAGTCTGTGTGTGGTTGTTTGTATGTGCATGGAATCTGTTAGTGGTGGTGTTACTTGGGAGGGGCTGCAAGGTGAGCAAGAGAAGGTTTTTTAAAAGCATCAAAGTAGGGGCACCAGTGTGGCTCAGTTGGTTAAGCGTCCGACTCTTGATTTCGGTTCAGGTCACAATCTCAGGGTTGTGAGATCGAGCCCGGCGTTGGGCTTCAGGCTGAGCGCAGAGTTGGCTGGAGATTCTTTTTCCCTCCCCCTACCCCTCACGTGCATGCGGGCGCACACACCCTCTTTCTATCTCAATAAATAAATAAATAAATGAATGAATGAATGAATGAATGAATGAATGAATGAATGAATAAATAAATAAATTCTTTAAAAAAAAGCATCAAAGTCAGCAGTCTCTGGCTGAACAGGCAGTATGCCCGTGAGTGTTTGTAGTCAGCCTTTACAAAGCGGAACATACGGAAATAACGTAAGTGCTGTCCGCAGCCCTGAAAGTGCTGGACAGATCTGGCCTGCTGAAATGAGAGCGTTAGTTCTCACATGTGTATCTACTTAAAACCCTCCTCCTGTTCCTTTGGATAACTCTGTGTGTAATTCTTTACTGGTAGGAATCTCACATCAGTGGCTACGGGAATAGCTGTTCCTGGGTCTTCATTCTGGATAAAGGGTGCTTTGTAGCTGACAAAAACTACACCGTGGTCCTCCTTGTTCCTGCAGGTGCATAAACTGGAGCCTGAGGCATGGAAACACGTGGAAGCCATATATATAGACATTGCTGATCGGAGCCAAGTACTGAGCAAGGTAGGAACTGTGTAACGAGGTGGACGGCCTTTGAGATGCAAAAATGACTTTAAAGTGTCAGAGAAACCAGGAAACCATACCCAGCTTGGCTTAAAGGGAAGTTCTCTCTTGGCTACTGTTTTATTTTTTAAATTAGAATTAAGAATTCTCTTGTCTTGACTTGGGGATTCCACCAGGAAGATAGTGGCCTGTTTGGCTTCTGGAAATTATCACCGGACAATGTAGGTGCTGAGGACAATTTGCTCAGCCAGAATGACACTTAACCTGAAACTAGTTCTCAAGTTCATTTTTTCAACCCAGTAATTAAAACATTTATTGCCTGGCAGTTATGTTTGGAAGACTCTGTTATGTGGGTTCTAGCAGAATATATGAAAAGACAGATGCCCTGCTCTCAAGAAGTTGGTGGTGGCTTCTCAGAGTAACACACATGGCAGCACATTCCTAGAAAAGGACAGCCTCTGCTAGACCATGAACTTGGAGAGAGCAGGGACCAGATCTGTCCTGCTCAGCGCTCCCAGGAAGTATTTCTTTAGGGAGGGAAAGTTCAGGTTCCTGCTCATTCAGTACTCTTCCTATTTGACAGAGGCCTGTTGGGATCAGGGCAGAGGAATTTGGCTCTCTGCCCATTGGTGGGGAGTAAGTGTTTGCTCTCCATGTCCCAGAGTATTATAGCTCTTTCCTGGAGTCACTCTCTCTCTGCTTAAAATATGTTGATTTGTGCATTTCCAAAAAGATATGAAAACCATCTTTTGTTTTCCTTGCCTAATATCCTCACTTCCACTGCAAAGGTTACTGGATTTTTCAAAAAACTTTTTTATTGAAGTATAACATACAGCAAAATGAATATATCCTAAATGTGTAGCTTGATGGATTTTCTCAAACTAAACATACCCAAATGTTTCTCAAACAGACGTGCTAACAGAGAGTATGGCTCTTTGTGTATTTTGTCAACTCTGGTTGTTTTGTGTGGCTAGAGAGAGCAGAGGTGGGGAAGATTTAATTAATTTATTTGTGTTTTATTCGTTTTAGTCGACACAAAGGTTTATTTTTTTTAAGTACACATAAATAATCTTCTTAGCTTTGGGAAATACTTTATAACTTATGCATGTGTATGTGTGATTTATTTTCTTCAGTATTTTCGTTAAGTAGATATCATAGTAAGTTTGCTTTTCCTGAGTCCATATTAGTCACTGCAGAAGAACAACCAAAGCTTAAGCTGTCCTTACGGCTAATTCACACGCAGCGTTGGCTGCATCATAACTGGGTGAAGTGAAGCTGACGGTAGTACACAAGAGGGTAGCTTCTATACACTGGACATTTCCAGTAATGATTTTATTAAACAAGTCAGTTTAAAAAAAAAAAATAAAGCGCCAGAGGGAGATTGGTTGAGATTTCAGGCTTGGCGGCTAGTTCTCCTTTCTGGCCATGTTTTAGAATCATCTGCAGAGGTTTAAAAAAAAAAAAAAGTATGCTGCCCTTACTTGCAGGTATTCTTACTCGCTGGATTTTAGGTGGAGTGGCCTAGAAATCTGAATTTTGAAAAAGCTTTCCCTGGTAGGCATCCATACTTATCCCGGGCTGAAAATCTCTGTCTTAAACAGTGGAAATATGTGCCTGCTCAGACAGCCCTGTGACACTTTAATGTGGGTAAAATTGAAAACAAACCATGGCAGAGAAAATCGCACAGCTCTCCTCTGAGGCAAATATAAACAGTTCTATATCTTGTTTATAACATTTTCCCATATTTTCTCTACACCAGCAGCTTCAAGACTAGTATGAAGTGTACTCTGATGGAAAAATCTAATCTTGGTCTCCCTCCCTCTCCCTCTCTGTCACTCCTTCTCTCTCCCTCTCTCTCCCTCTTTCCCTTCCTCCCCTAACTCCAATTCTACAACTTCTCTCAGGATTACAAGGCAGAGGAAGACCCAGCAAAATTTAAATCTATCAAAACAGGCCGAGGACCCTTGGGCCCAAATTGGAAGGTGCAGTTCACACCCTCACCACCAGGGGGCAGGGCGTAGCATGGGCAGACCTCTCCCCAGGGAGGAGGGAACTGGCTATGGTGGGCTAAGGGAGAGCCAGAGGTCAGCCCTTTTAGTTACCTACCTGCCTATATGTGTGTCTCTAATACAGCAAGAACTTGTAAATCAGAAAGACTGCCCATACATGTGTGCATACAAACTGGTTACTGTCAAGTTCAAGTGGTGGGGCCTACAGAACAAAGTGGAAAACTTTATACATAAGGTAAGTGACCAGGGTGAGGCCTGTGTGTGTGTGTGTGTTGGTGGGGGTGTATTTTGCCCAACAAGAGAAGATCATAGAACCCACATGAGTTGTGTCTGACGGTGGCTGACATCAGAATATTTCAGCCTAATTTCCCAGGCCCCCACTTCCCCTTCCACTTAACTGTCCTACAGCTTAATGCCATCTATCCAGGGGCACCACGTGTGACAGGGAAGGAAACTGAAGCCCCCCCAAAAAAAGGAAACAGGAAAGGGCTTGCTGTGACAGAACTTCAGATAAAACTTTCTTGAAGCCAAAAGGCAAGAGGCCCTATGGGCCAAATTCTCCAGTGTCCTAAATTCTTGAACTGGGCAGACCTAAGGCATTTTTACAGCTTTTTCTCTGATGTGTTGGATCCTCGCTCTTGGGCCCCCTTTCTTAGCTGCTGGCCAGTTTTAACCTGGCCTTAGGCTCCAGAGACAAGAGGGAAACTTGGCACAGTTGTTTCTGGGCTTTTGCTGAACCGTGAGCTTGTAGGCTGCCTGTGTTGGTAGCATTTTGGGCACAGGGCTCAGCTGTGAGGTACGTACCCATCCTCTCCAGGGGGCTCCCTTCTTCTTGAAGCAATACCTCTTGTCACGTGAGGGCAAAAGTCACTGACTTTTGTGGCCTGCGGGCTCATCCATATAAGCCAGCCAGGCAACTCTCCTCCCCGCCCCTTCAAGACAATGGGCTTAATGACATGGAGATCATGGGAGCGGAGCTGCAACAGTGGCCTCTGCCTTCTGGGTTCTAACTAGGTTCCCTCCTTTTTGTAGCAAGAAAGGCGTCTGTTTACAAACTTCCATAGGCAGCTCTTCTGTTGGCTCGATAAGTGGGTTGACCTGACGATGGACGACATCCGAAGGATGGAAGAAGAGACGAAGAGACAGCTGGATGAGGTAAGTGGGCTCCTGGAGGAGACTGGGCTCTCGACTCAGTAAATCCATGAAGGAGACTGTCCTGTGGGCAGTTTCTCAGGGCGCCGCCTGTGGCTCTAGGAACATGTTAGTGTCCGCGTGAGGAAGATCTGGTGCCAGGTAGTTTAGAACCGTAAGGAAGAGAACAGCTAGCGCTCTTGAATTCGCAGTCTAGCCGAGGTCTTGGCATATTCGGAGAGACAAATATGGCAGTGTGTGCTGTACGCCAAGTGAGTAACTCTGCAGTGGTTCTTCAGAACTGGTGGGGTGGGGGGAGTCCTGCTGGGCTGCAGGGTTGGAGGTGACCCTGGGAGGAGGCAGGCTTGCCCGATTCGTGAGGACCATGCACGTCACCCACAGAGGACAGCAACAGCTCACACACAACTAACTACTCTGCTAGGTTGTTTGGACCTATTTTTAGAGTTTGGACCCTTGGCTCTTTCGGGGGAAGGGAGGGATTGGCATGGCTCTAAGGAGGAGGGCTGTCTGCTCCGTGGGAGCTGAAGGCCTAGCACTCCTGCCTCATTTGGGGATGCTTCTCTGCAAGGCACACTCTGAGGAGATCGTCAATAAGGTTCACGTCCTTACTGTGTGAAGGCACCACTCAGGGCTTTTACATACACCATCTCCTGTGGTCCTCGCCGTACCTGTGAGGAGACACCACTGTTATTGCCACCCTCAGATGAGGAGGTAGGGGCTCAGAGAGTCCAGCTCCGTGCCCAAGGTCATACAGCCTGCAGGTGATACCGTCAGGGTAAGAGCCATAGTTCGAAATCACTTGGCTTCTCTTCTTTACTTAAATGCCATTCGGGGCCCTCCTGCCCTCTCGGGGCTAAAAATAAGGCAGGAAGCTGTTTCATAACTGCCATCCATCTCTCCCTCCTTGCCCTGGGTGGGCTGGCCTGGAGCCAGATGTCTGGCAGACATTGCCATGCCCAGCCTTGCTCAGCTCCCCAGCAGTGCCTCAGATGAGACCCAGGCCTGAGTGTCCGTGGTGCCGCGCTTCACTGTGCTGGTCTTGGGTGCAAACGTGGCCCGGGAGTTCTTCCTTCCTTCGCTGCTGTTGAAGGCAGGTGTTCTGATTTTTCATCCAGCTATACTTGGCAGGGAAGTGGCAGGATTTTGGACACAATTCCTGACTCTTCGGCTAAGGATCTTCTGGAAGTGGTAGATTTTTAATGTCCAGGGCGCTGCTGGTACTGCCTATGTAAGAGAGAGGCGTCAGTGTTTTGGTCACCTGAGTCCTGAGCAAAAAAAAGAAGAAAAGAAAAGAAAAAAGTTACCAAACAAAGGAGTGTGGAGACGTTGGGGTTTAGCCTGGAGCCTCAGCCACCCACTGCCTGACAAAAGCCAGCCGAAAGTATGCTGGGGTTCGAGGAAGTGTTTATGGACAACCTTTCATTCTTTGGGCAGAATATGAATCCCTGGAGCTGGAAGAGCTCTCCAGAGAAGCCACTGGATCTGCCTCCCTCAGATCCAAAGTTTGAGAGCCCTCACCATTAGGGAGGTCTTTTTTAGTCCCCCACCTCTCTCTGTGTGTTTCTCCATTCTGTAGAGAATTGTGCTGAAAACCCAGAAGACCACTATCCTCCAGGATAACTGCAAATGCAGGAAACCCTATTTAGAATTGGAATTTTAAGTAGTTTGCAGTGGAAGAGAAAGCAAAACCAAGTCTGTGTCACTGGGGGACATCTTTTGACCCCATTAGCAACTGTACTGGACCTTTGTGTGCTAACTGTACCTCTGACTTACTTGTCTTTTTGCTTTCTTTTCCCTCCTTCTAAAAATATTGTTATCAAAGTTTAATTTTTAGTTTCATTTCTTAATTAAAAAAAAAACACTTTATTGGGGGTATACTGGCATACAGAAAGCTACACAGGGGCTCCTGGGTGGCTCAGTCGGTAGGCATCCGAATTTTGGTTTCAGCTTAGGTCATGATCCTCGGGGTCCTGGGATCGAGCCCCACATCTGGCTCTGCACTCAGTGAGGAGTCTGCTTCTCCCTCTCCCTCTGCCCCTTCCTCTGCTCTTTCTCTCTCTCTCTCTCTCAAATAAGTAAATAAAATCTTTTTTTTTTTAATTTTATTTATTTATTTGACAGAGATAGAGACAGCCAGCGAGAGAGGGGACACAAGCAGGGGGAGTGGGAGAGGAAGAAGCAGGCTCATAGCGGAGGAGCCTGATGTGGGGCTCGATCCCATAACGCCGGGATCATGCCCTGAGCCGAAGGCAGATGCTTAACCGCTGTGCCACCCAGGCGCCCCAGTAAATAAAATCTTAAAAAAAAAAAAAAGCTGCACTTATTTATTTAAGAGAGAGTGTGTGCACGAGCAATGTGGGGGTTAGGCAGAAGGAAAGGGAAAGAAAGACTCTTAAGCAGGCTCCATGCTCAGCGAGGAACCTGATGCAGTGCTGGATCTAACTACCCTGAGGTCATGACCTGAGCTGAAACCAAGAGTTGGACACTTAACTGACTGAACCACCCAGATGCCCTGTGCACGTATTTAATCTCTCCATCTTGATGAATTTCAGATAAGTATACACCTGTGAAACCACCATGACAGTCATTGCCGTAACAAAAACATTACCTCTAGAAGTATTTTTATAATTTACAAACTCAGACAGTATCCCAGGCTTAGAAGGGAGAAGCTGTCCTCCTCTGCCCTGACCTGGAGTCCAGCACCCCAGAAGTGGCCCCTTGCAGTTCTTATGGTTGTTTCTTTTGTTCATTACCCCCATATTTCCAAAGAATATACTTGGCGCTTAATTCTTCATTTCTCAACTTTAGATATTAATGATCATCTTTTCTCATGAAAGGTTTAACTCCTCTACCGCACCTACCACTCAAACTGTCTTTTCTTTCCTCCAGTACCACAATTTGGGGTTAATTCATTATTCAGCGTTGTTATTATGACAACTTTGTCATTCTTCTCCCCAACTGAGCACTTTAGTCTGCTCCTGATATTTGTTCCTTTCTTGAAAGAACTATTGTTTTTTTTTTTAAGAAGTTAGCCTAAAACTAATATTACACTGTATGTTAACTGAAATTTAGTTTTTATTTATTTATTTATGTATTGAGATTTTATTTATTTGAGAGCGAGCACAAGCAAGGGGAGGAGGGGCAGAGGGAGAGGGAGAAGCAGACTCCCTGCTGAGCAGGGAGCCTGACTTGGGGCTCAATCCCAGGACCCTGAGATCATGACCTGAGCTGAAGGCGGATGCTTAACTGACTGAGCCACCCGGGTGCCCCTGTTAACTGGAATTTAAATAAAAACTTAAAAAAAAAATAATATAAGAAGTTAGTAGTTGCTTCCCTCCCTTTTGTTAGCTTAGTTTTATGTATCTCTGCCGTTACGTTACATGGACGGTCTGGTCTGGTTGGTGTGTGATGCACACTGTATAATAATGCAGGTGATGTCAGTCCATCCTTATGGATTTGCTCCCTCTCAGTTCTAAAAACTAAAGATCTAAAGATCCCCTCAGTTCTTTTTTTTTTTTTTAAGATTTTATTTATGGGAGAGGGAGAGAGAGCACAAGTGGGGTGGGGGGGAGCAGAGGGAGAGGGACAAACAGACTCTGTGTGCTGAGCACAGAGCCCAACTCGGAGCTCAATCTCAGGACCCTGAGATCATGACCTGAGCCGAAATCCAGAGCCAGCCACTCAACCAGCTGAGCAACCCAGGTGCCCCAAGGTCTTCTCAGTTGTAGAAAATGTTTTTATATTGTAATTTCTCTTTGTATCACAGTTTTCTCCCCTCTGTTTTCTTTGTTCTTTTTCTGGAATTTTTATTAGAAGTTAGAAGTCAGACCTCTTTAATTGACCTGATTTTTGTACATTTTCTGTCCCTTCTTATCTGCTTTCTGGGAGGTGGTTTCCAGTGTTAACTTCTCTCTCATCTATTGAATTTAAAATTTTTTATTTATTTATATTTTTTAGTTAATAGTTTTGTTTTCTTTCTTTTCTTTTTTTTTTTAAGATTTTATTTATTTATTTATTTGAAACAGAGAGCACAAGTGGGGGAAAAGGCAGAGGGAGAGGGAGAACCAGGCTCCCCGCCAAGTGTGGAGCCCAACCTGGGCCTGGGACCCCAGGATCATGACCTGAGCCGAAGGCAGACGCTTAACCAACTGAGCCACCCAGGCGCCCCTTAAAAGCATTTTAAAGCACGTCTTATGCTGTGTTCTTTTTCTTAAGTACTTTTTTCTATTTTTCTTTGTGCATTATCTCTCTTTCTAAAGCTATGGCTTTTTGTTTTCATGTTTGGTTTTCAAGGTTTTTCGGCCCCCTGTATGTTCTTTATTTCCTCTGAGAATTCAGGGAGGGAACACCAGGGTACACCAGAAGCACACTGGGTTTTTTCTCACTTACGAATAAGTCACCTGTTTTCAGCCCCACCCGCACTCCCACCCTCTGAGGTACGTGGTGCCTCCAGATCCTGGGCCTTCGGAGAACCCGCAGCACGGATAGGCGTGTCCTTCTTGGCTCCCCTCCTCACAGGCACTCGGGTGTCCGATCTGCCGCTCTGCGAATTAGTAACTACTCATCCATCCGTATGTTGTCTTCCAGAATGTTGCTACGATCTCTTATCTGCTGTTCTTGTTGCCTTCGTGGTTTTAGACCTTTTGCTATTCCTTCACTCGCATCATAGTAGGGTTTGGGGGAGGAATCGGAATAAATGCATGCTTACAATCTGCCATGATTAACTGTAAATTTGCAGTAGGAATTATGACCCTTATTCTTCGATTAATGCTTAGTAGCCTAGTGTGGGTGAATTTTTTGGTGAATTATGAGAGGTCACTATAAGGCCACAGTCTCCACTACTGTAACTCTAGTCCCTGTGGGAAGGTGGACTCACCATTCTTGGATGAGGCTCAAGGATTTGAGAAATGGGGGATCAAGAGATTAGTCCTTTGCCCTAAAAAGAAAAATGTCAGGAAACATGTGCCTGTAGGAGAGCAGCGTCTCTCTGTCTCCCTCCCTCCTTTCCTCTTTCCCCTCCCCTTCTGCCCTCTTTTTCTCCCTCTCCCTTGCTCTTGCTCTCTGAAGAAAGACTCATACAGACTCAAAATTGGAAGAAAGCACCTTAAAGGTGACTTAGTCCAGTTACCTTGCCAGTGCTTGAGTCCTCTCTGCAGCTTCCCCATTGGCCTGCACTTGATCACCTACTGTATTGGGGAATTCACTATCTCTTGAACATGGTATTAATAAAAATATTTTTACTACAAATAGAAGCTAATATTTTATTGAGGTCGTACTGTATGCCTGTCGTGTGTGGTCAGCATTTTCCTTGAATTATGTCATCAAATCATCATGTCAGCCTGTGCTATAGTATTATTTTCATTTTATAGATAAGAGAAACAGAGGCTCAAAGAAGTTGAGGATGCCTTCTAGTTCAGTGAACAGGTACCGCCTGGGCCTTTGGCCACTAGCTCTAGATAATGAACCTGGGAGAAGAGAAGTCATTTAAAAATTTTTAAGAAAACTTGTTTTCTGATTTACTGGCCTCTAGAACATTTGCTTAAAACCAGCAGAGATCCTGTGTGTCAGAGTGCATGATTAAGATTCTGCAGCATTTTCTTTCCCAGCCTTCCCTTGTGGGGCTGCCTTCTAAGTCCCTGTTGGCTCCATGATTCCTCTGGTCCCTCCATAGCCCATCCCTTTGTGATGATGCCAAGAGGCTGCGTGACCCCCTTGCTCTGCTGGCCCACCTTGGGGGCTGTCTCTGAGCCTCATAGTCAGTCTCCTGTCCACATGCTTACGTGTGAATGTGCCTGTCCTTTCTCATCTCCTGAGTTTTGATGTAGAGGTCTCTTGTTCCATCCTATGGTTTTCGGACAGATGGATGGATGATGGATCACCATCATTTCTAGATTTTAAGTCTTAAACTCTGAACTGGTTACCCAGAGACTTATAAGTGTCCCTGTGCAGTGAAATGCCTGGCAGGACACTATACCCCAAAGTTTCCAGTTTGTGAATGGGGTAGATAGAAGTTTGGACCGTTAAGCTGATAGAGAAACCACTCAGTGCCAGTAGCAGGTGCAGAGGGCAGAGCTAGCTCAGTATCTTGAGGCCGAGGGATCCCTATATGTGGCGGAAGATGATGTTCCGTGGATTCTTACTTCTCTCTCATCTGCCCAACAGTGATTGACCCCAGGGCAGACCCCAGCATCTTGAAACACGGAAGTAGCTTTATTTTCTTTTTAGGTACAGTCTCATTTTTCAATATTAAGGTAATATATAAACATTCAACATTCTTTTGGAAATAGTGAAAAGCAGAAAGAAATCACTTGTACTCTACTTAAAGACAATCTCTAGGTGTCTGGGTGGCTCAGTCGGTTGAGCATCCAAATCTTGGTTTCGGCTCAGGTCATGATCTCAAGGTCATGGGATCGAGGGTCATGGGATTGAGCCCTGCTCCTCGCCCATCACAGAGTCACTTGAGATTCTCTCCCCTTCCCTCTGCTCCTCCCCCCACTCGCTGGCACGTGTGTGCGTGCCCTCTCTCTCAAAATAAATAAATAAAATCTTTAAAGACAACCTCTAGCACATTTTAAGTCTTCCTACACACTTTTACTTAGTTACGATATATTGCATGGGCCAAATGTGTTTCCTACTTTTTTCTCTGAACATTGTAACAAATATATAACATTATAACAAATACAAAGTTTCCCACTGAAAGTTTCTTCACATAGGTGGTCCTGACTGCAGCATGCATATTGCTCCATAGTCTGTCATTGCTCTATGCTGGATTTTCCTTCATGCTTCCAGGTTCTCACTGCTACAAATAATGCCATGATGAAAATTTTTGTGCACTCAGTTTTTTGGATTATTATTTGGATTTGGATTACGATTATTTCCTTAGAATAAATTCCTACAAATGGAATTAGAGAATTTAAGACTCTTACCATTTATTACCAAATTTGTTTTCCAAAGGGCTTTCTAAAGGGCTTCTAAAAACAATTCCGCATGTGCCTCGTATCTGTTCTTTCAGGAATGCTTGGTCTGGGGCGCCTGGGTGGCACAGCGGTTAAGCGTCTGCCTTCGGCTCAGGGCGTGATCCCGGCGTTGTGGGATCGAGCCCCACATCGGGCTCCTCTGCTGTGAGCCTGCTTCTTCCTCTCCCACTCTCCCTGTTCCCTCTCTCGCTGGCTGTCTCTATCTCTGTCAAATAAATAAATAAAATCTTTAAAAAAAAAAAAAAAGGAATGCTTGGTCTATGGTTGCTTTTCAGTGTCTTTTTTTTTTTTTTTTAAGATTTTATTTATTTATTTGACAGAGAGAGACAGCCAGTGAGAGAGGGAACACAAGCAGGGGGAGTGGGAGAGGAAGAAGCAGGCTCCCAGTGGAGCAGGGAGCCTGATGCAGGACTCCATCCCAGGACCCTGGGATCACGCCCTGAGCCAAAGGCAGACGCTTAATGACTGAGCCACCCAGGCACCCCATGCTTTTCAGTGTCTTAAACTGATTTTTTTTTTACTAGCTTTATTTTATTGAACTTTTTATTTTGAAATGATTGTAAGATTCATATGCAGTTATAAGAAATAATACACAGAGATCCATTTCTCTCAGTGGCAACATGTAGCAAAACTATATACCACAGTATCACAACCAGGATACTGACATTGATACTTTTACTAGTTTTTTGTTTTGTGTTGTTTTGATTTTTTGTAATCAAAGGAGTATATCATACTTAATAGTAAAAACAGTTTTCAAATGCTATAGAAAAATAGGGGCATCTGGCTGGCTTATTTAGTAGAGCATGCAACTCTTGATCTCAGGGTTGTGAGTTCGAGTTCCATGTCGGGTATAGAGATTTTATTTATTTATTTGTTTATTTAAGATTTTAGAGATTTCTTTTTAAAAAGTAATAAAAAATTTAGGGGCGCCTGGGTAGCGCAGTCGCTAAGTGCCTGCCTTCGGCTCAGGGCGTGATCCTGGCGTTCCAGGATCGAGTCCCACATCAGGCTCCTCCGCTGGGAGCCTGCTTCTTCCTCTCCCACTCCCCTGCTGTGTTCCCTCTCTCGCTGGCTGTCTATCTCTGTCACATAAATAAATAAAATCTTTAAAAAAATAAAAAATAAAAAAAGTAATAAAAAATTTAAAAAAATAAAATTAAATCTTTAAAAAAAAGCTGGAAAAACAAAAAAATGGAAGTCCATGCAAATAAATAAAATAAATAGATGAATTAAAGTCCCATTCTTCCAATCCCTGGCCTTATTCCCTAGAGAAGATCAGTTAAAAACAAACAAAACAAGATTGGAGTTTCTGTTTTCATATTCCTTGACTATATGTGTATATATAGCCTGCAGTAGCTTGATCTGAGGAACAAACATCAGATAAAACCTCACAGTGTCATATAGGCCCCAGGAAACAGGAAAAAAGCATTCTTAGAGCATTTCATTATAAGAATAAAATAATGTATTTTTATTTCAGGGCACCCTCTGAGGTGACCTTGTCTCTGAGAGTAGGGGAAGCTGTTATGTTCCTTGATAGGAAGTTGCATCTTAAGCAGTAGGAAAACAGGACCTGGCTTTACATTAGTAAATTAAAGCAAGGCAATAAACTCTTAGGGTATACATGGATCTGGTTGAGGCCCAAGGAGCTTTGCTCCCCTATATTAAATCTGAGCTTCTCTGAAATTGAAAATTTATGTGGTCATTAGTGAGCAAACATTTAATGAGCACATTTCTGTGTTTAAAAAAAAATTATTTTGGGGGCGCCTGGGTGGCACAGCGGTTAAGCGTCTGCCTTCGGCTCAGGGCGTGATCCCGGCGTTATGGGATCGAGCCCCACATCAGGCTCCTCTGCTATGAGCCTGCTTCTTCCTCTCCCACTCCCCCTGCTTGTGTTCCCTCTCTCACTGGCTGTCTCTATCTCTGTCGAATAAATAAATAAAATCTTTAAAAAAAATTATTTTGGGGCGCCTGGGTGGCTCGGTCCATTAAGCATCTGCTTTCGGCTCGGCATGATCCCAGGGTCCTGGGATCGAGCCCTACATCGGGCTCCCTGCTCAGCAGGGAGCCTGCTGCTCCCTCTCCCTCTCCCCCTGCTTGTGCTCACTCTCTCCCTCTTTCTCTCTGTCAAATAAATAAATAAATAAATAAATAAAATCTTTTTAAAAAATTTAAAAAAAAATTATTTTGAGCCGAGATACGGAAACAACCTAAGTATCTTTCGATAGATTAATGGATAGAGAAGATTTGGGAGGGGTGTGTGTGTGTGTGTGTGTGTGTGTGTGTGTGTGTGTGTGTAAATAGAATGGATGGAATATCAGCCATAAAAGGAATGAAATTTTGCATTGTGACAGTATGGATGGACCCTAAAGGGCATGATACTAAGTGAAAAGTCAGACAGAAAAAGACAAATACCATATAATCTCACTTACATGTGGAATCTAAAAAACAAAACAAATGAACAAACAAACGAGAAGCAGAAGTGGACTCATAAATACAGAGGATAAATTGGTGGTTTCCAGAGGGGAGGGGGAAAATAGGTGAAGGGGATTAGAGTGTACACACTTCCTGTTATAAAGCGAGTCTGTGACAGGATGAGAAGTACAGCACAGGACAGCGCTACCACAGTAGTGTGATAACTTTGTATGGTCACCGAATGCAACTACACTTATGTGGCGAGCATTTCCTAACGTTTCTAATTGTCGAATCACTGTATCGTACGCCGAAACTAGCATAATATTGTACATCAGTTGTACTTCAGTTCTTAAAAGTTATTTCAAAAGAGTTTCCAATTTTACAGAAACAGCAAGAATACAAAGAACTCCTGTATACCCCTTGACCCAGAGACCCCATTCCTTTGAAGCAGAGGATAGAGCCCGAGTGCCACACACTGCACCTTTCTAGTGTCTCTCAGTCTGGTGCAGTTCCTCAGTTTTCCTGGTCTTCTGTGACCTTGACGCTTTGGAGGTGATAGGCGAGTCATTTGGTAGAATGTCTTTTGGTTTGGGTTTGTCCAGTGATTCTGCATAATCAGATCCAGTTTATGTATTTTAGGCCAAACTGTCACAGATTCGGTGTCCTTTCATTGTATTCCAGCTGTCTTTCTGTCCAGTTGCTGGTAAGGTTTTCTCTGTCCACCTGAGGCACAATGAGGTATCACAGGCTCGTCATTTTCCTTCCGTGACACAGCCCTGGGACCTGTCATATCCCTAAGGAGCCCTGGTTCCTTTCAGTGAAGGGGGTTAGGTGTGCTCATGACGGTTGGGGTGTTGCTGCCCCCAGGCCGCCTCATAGGACAGAGCTGGGGAACTTTTACATCTATAGTTATTTCTCCCTCTGTCTTACATATTATGTTCACACGGATACTTCTAATTCCAGCCTAACACTACAAGGTAAACTTTTTGTCTTTCTAAAAATACGACAGTCCAGGGGTGCCTGACTGCCTCAGTCAGTGGAGTGTGTGACTCTTGGTCTTGGTGTTGTGAGTCTGAACCCCATGTTGGGTGTAGAGATTACTTACAGATAAAATCTTTAAAAAAATAAAAATAAAATTAATTAAATTAAAATATGATAGTGCCTTTATCCTTAACAGATTCCTATCATGTTGGAAAATCTTGAATTTTTTAAACTCTAAGAAAGTAATATATTAACAGACATTAAATGACAGATAACTGAGGTTAGAGGGGCAATAAAAATCAAAACTCTACCATTCATGGGGTGCCTGGCTAACTCAGTTGGAGGAGCATGCAACTCTTAATCTCAGGGTTGTGAGTTCGAGCCCCACGTTGGGGATAGAGATTACTTAAATGAATTAAAAAAAAAAAAAAACTTAAAAAAAAGGATCCCATTCCCGAGAACGAGTTTAGAGCAGTTGTGTCGGCGGAGCTAGGAATGAGCACATGTCGACTTGGTATCGGCAACCAGACCTCCTGTTGGGCACGGCGGGTCTTTGCTGGGAATGATGAAAAGTGAGACTTGTAAGACTGATTTTATGACTCACTTACTGTCTTGTCTCCGTAGGTTCTGACTTAGCAGGTCTGGGTTCCAAAAATCCACAAGTAGCCCAGGCGATTGTTTTGCTCAAGTAGGAAACTCAGGCCTAAAAGACCAACCAAAGACATCTGATGTAATTCTGGTAAAAGCTGTCAAGAAGGAGTGAATATCAGAACCTCCGGGGAGGAGCAGGAGAATTTTTTTTTTTTACCATGCCCAGGTTCCCCATGACTCACTGATTATAATAATTGGGGGGAAGCAGGGAGTGTGAACAATGAACAGGAGTTTGAAATGTAGTGGGGAGGGTATTTTGAAACTATTTCCTAGTGGAGAACTACTTCTGAGGTAGAGTCTCTGCAAAATGCGGCAGTATTAAAGTTTTCGCGAATAACACAGAACTCGGAGGAGGAACGTAGCATAGAAGTCCAAGTTCTTCAGGGCTTGTGGACACATGCATCCCCTTCAGGGCAGGATGTTGCAGAAATAACACAGATAACGTGGCCTGAGTGCATACTTCACGCTAGGTACTCGCCACGAATATCTTTATTTCATTCTCAACAACCACATGATGTGGGTACTTTTATTATCTCTATTTTATTATGACAGAGACTGAGGCATAGAGTGCAGTGAAGTCGCTTGCTCAGGGTCACACAGTTGGTCTTGGCGCCAGAATATAATCCAGGGAGTTTGATTCCACAGGTCATTCTCTGAGGTGTTCAAAATTTGTTGAATGAAAAAAGAATGAAAGTCAAGCAGAAAGCTCATGGATAGTGAAGAAATAGCTAATGGGAAGTTAAAATACACATGTGCTATAGGTATTCTGCAAATAGAATGGAACTCTCAAGTTGGAAAGGATTTGAGAGAGATCACCTCCACGCTATCCCCGCAAGAAGTTGTGTCCACTTCTGCTTGGAAGATGCAGTTGACAGGGGCTACTCAGGGCTTCCAGAGAAGACCCCATCCTGCTTTCCAGCAGCCTCGCACTTCTGCTGAGACCTACCCCCCCGGCACTTCAACCCCTGCCTTGTGCCACACTCTGCCTACCTGACTGACTGCGTGGAGCCTCTCAGCAGAGCCCAGGAAAGGGAATTGCTGTTCCCTCTGCCTGGACGACCCCCCCTACATACCCCCTCCAGGGAGCCACAGGACTTTCCCCCTCACTTCCTTCGGGTCCCTACTCACGTCACATACCATAGAGGCCTTCCACAGCCCACTTCTTCACAGTCATTCTCCATCCCAGCAGCGCCCCCCCCCGCAAAGTATATTGGTTTGTTCATTCTCCCCTACTTTGCCCCCGAATGTAGGCACCAGAAGGAGAGACTTGGTCTGTTTTGGTTCACTGCCGAATCCTCAGACCTGGAGCAGTTTTTGCGCAGCTCCTAGCACAAAAGAGTTGCTTCATAGATATTTGTTGAATGAATGAATGAATGAATGAACAAAAGAGTTGCTTCATAGATATTTGTTGAATGAATGGAGGAGCTTAAGAGCTGCACCCCAGCACTGGGATGCAGGGAGAGGAACAGAAATCATGGACCGTGGGACCAGTGACATGGAGCTATAAATGGTATGGCTTTGGTTGTACGTATGCAAAATCTTCTGATTTGCTTTGTGCACAAAAAATGCTCCACCCTCTTCACTGGCAGGACTGAAGAGAAGGCGGAATGTATTTGTGTTGGAGTTCCATCAGCAGCAAGAGCCTTCAGTTTTTCCTGTTTTTTTCTGTTCCAGATGAGACAAAAGGACCCAGTGAAAGGAATGACCGCGGATGACTAGAGGCACCCCTCTCCCTTCTGCACTGTATGTACTGAATCTCTCCCTTCGCGTCTCATCGACGTGAAAGTCAGTTTAGGTCCTCAGGGCCTCAGGAGCCCACCTATGGAGTCAGGAAACTTGCTTCATTCCTCGTCCTGGCCTCCATTAATAATGATAACTGCCATGCTAAACAGCTCTCAGGCTTCCATTGAAAGACGTGACTATTAGACCATCTCAGGGACATGTGATTTTATAATGAACCACCCAGACAGACACATGGACCCACCCAGTAGTGAGAAGTATGGCTGGGTTGGAGCAGTAGACACAAGAACTGAAGCTTATCTGCAACTAATTCCTCTTCCTTTCATAACTAGAGCTATTTCAAGTTGAAGCCGGCATTCAGGGGTGCTCCCTGTACCCCCCAGTGCCAGAGCTAGTTCCTGGCCCCCAACTGCATGCATTCCCTGCCCCACCCTTGGAAAATCTGCTGGCCAGCTTTTCCTGCGGTTTGTCGTTTTTCTGGTGCTTCATTTCCTTCCTCCTTAGAGCCTCTGATCCCATACTAAGTAGCTGTCCTCATCAGAGGCAGCCTCTTTCAGATGCTTGGAGTGTCCTAGGGGCAGGATGAGATGTCCCTGTTTCATGCTGCCACTCGTTCCCAAGCCCCGTCCTTCCCTTAGCTCCCAGCACCCTGCACACTTCCAGACTTGCTGATATTCCAGCAGCTCTCGGTGGGCTTGGTCATGGAATTAAAAACCTGGCCCTGCTTCCCATCAGGCTCTGAGAAAAAATTATTTTGTCAAGTAAAATCTGATTGTCCTCTAACACTAAGGAGCTGAGGAGGCCTGGCATCTCACCAGTAGTAATGCAAACCTCGGCTCGCACTCCCTGCCCATTGTGCCTGAGAACTTCAGGGAGATAAAATAGTGGGACTAAGTGGATTGATGCAGTGCCAGCTGGTTGGACATTGGTTTCCTCCCCGGACCCCCGACTGGCATCTTTCCTCCTTTTGAAATTCTGCCATCAGTGATTTACAGTGTGTTTCTATTTTCCTCTGTTGCTTCCTTAATAATTATATTTCTCTTCTAGTTTTGCAAGACAGTGGTCAACAGGAAGGCCCAGCAGCTCCACCCTCCTGAGTGACAGGCCATCTTCGGACGCAGCCTTTCTGTGCCCATTCTTCAGGCAACTTTCAGTCCCTTACTGTAGCTAATTCTAGATGCCCTTTAATATTGTGAACAAATAGACCGTCTGGTATTATGAAGCCCGTGTGTGCGGGAGCCTGGTCCTCTGAGATATATGGCGTGTAGGTTGCTGTATTTACAGCTCCTCCCTCTCCAACCATTTTGTTCTCAGCCCATTTCTGTGTGTCCCCCCCCACGTCCCCCCCACAACCCCCCCTTTATTTCCAAGTGACATTTTTAGTCTTTCAAAATAGCTGCCTTTTGTGATGTGGTGATTTGAATGATTTAAGTTCATTTGTTTTCGACCTGGGGAGAAACTGAAGTATTTTGCTTCCTGGGCAAAACTGCAAATAGAGGCAGTTTTGAGTGCTCACCTGGGGAGAGATGAGTTAGAAATACAGTTTTTTCCTCCAGTTCCACAGAACAGCAGTGTGGCTTCATAACTCTGATCTCTGCTCTCAGTAACCCATTGTTAATGTGCTGTAGGCACCAAGGAAGTAACCAGGGCCCATCCAGTCTCTGTTTTAAAAATGTAACAAATACAGATAACCCCTGCCCCAGGATCACATCTCTGGTCACTAGTCTTAGAGACACCCGTGGCTTCTTGGCCCTCCTGTTGCTCACTCTGTCTGAACCTTGCAGAGCCCACAACATGTCCGGGTCAGTTCTCCGCGTGGAGGGACCTGTCCAGTGTGGCCCTTAGAATTGAGTCAGCCCCATATGTACTAATTAGTCTGTCCCACCCCCCACCCCCACCCCCACCCCCGGAGCTCTGTATGTCCACGCTCCTCTTCCCTTTTGGGCTGGTGCTGCCACTCAGCAATAATCCTCTCTTCTCTGTGCTTTGTTAGATTCCTGTCCTCTGTCTCTGAGGCTGGTCAGGACATGAGGGTCCTGATGTTTTCATGCTGCACAAAACGAGCATGCAAAAAGCTTTTCCCCAGCAGAACATGTTCCCTCTTGTCTCCAGTTGCTGGAAAGGAATTTGGGGATCAGGAACTCAGCTCGTCCCGCCCCCATGCTGAGTTCTGTCCTGGACAATCAAAAGCAAAAAGCAAGTAGTGCTCGTAGCATAGAACTCTACCAAAGGGAGGCCGGTGAAAATGTCCAGACTCCAGGGAAGGTAGAAGCTGCCAAGTGCTCCGTGGTTGTATACAACTTGGCGGAACCCAAGTATGCCTTCCCAGCGGGAGAGTCTGAGATAGCTGTGGTGTCACCTGACATTTCCCAAGGCTCGTGAAGTATGTTAGCCAAGTGTGTTGTGATCCAAGCCCATGCTAGTCTGGGTGCAGTGGCTGATTAAGAGACCAAATCTGTGTTGGGAGAGCGAGAAGTAGGATGGGATCATTTATCCTTATGTTGTCGTCAGTTTGTTTTGCCTTACTGATTTCTAAGTGCAATAAGGGAGTGTTTCACAGGATTGCACCTGTGACATCCTGATGGCTGCTTCCCTGTGACCCTCTTGGGGCAACAATGGACAGACTCAGACCCCTCAGTGTGGTTATCTCTCACCTTCATTGAGGCCTATTTGGGACCAGGAAATGTCCTGTTACACCTTCCTTTCAGGCTCCTCACCTTGTGGGGCTACAGTAATGGATCTGGGGCAATTCAGTTGGTTTTTAGGATTCCCAACTGCTGGTAGCATCTATTTGGGAAAGTGAAGCATTCTTACTGGAGAAAAATGTAAATGTTTTCCTATAAGCTGTGTATTAGCTATAATTATATTTGTGCTTAAAGTTTTCCCTTCATTCATCAGCTAAATCCAGATGTGGGTTATCCTGAGAGAAACGAACCATGATGTTCTAAGCCGACAGTATGTGGTTTGAGGGTCATCATATGTTAGTCTCCTTGCCTCAGCTTTTCTCTGAGATCCACACGTACCATTCCAACTCTGGTGGGCCTTGCTCTTTATCTGGCTTTTCTCTGGCTCCTCCCATCTCCACCTGTTGCCCCAGTTTGCAAGCATCCACATGAGCTGAGCTAGAATTTCCTGAGGTCAGCTGGATCTGGGGCTCTAGCCCACAGAAACATAAGGTGGGGTGTCCCTGGTCTATTCTATCCCCATGGATAGGGATGCTGCTGGGCAACAGTGTTGGCTTTTAAGTATCCCTCTTACCTTCTCACCCACCTCCTGACTAGCACTGACTAGCACTCAGAGGGGTTTATGATGAAAGACTCAGCTCCAGGGGTAGTACCTGAGGATGTGCCGTGCCCCTTCAGACCAGCTGCTTCCATCAGATTTCCAGGGTCGGAGTCTCGGTTTGAAGCAGCAGTGCCTCTGTAAGGGGGCGGTGCTGGCCTCTGGCCTTCTCACAGAGAGAGGTCAGGGACAGGGTCAGTATTGTGGGCATGTGTATATCTCCCCAAGTTCTCTTACGGTCCCTGCTGGGACTCCCTGACTTATTTTGGTTGGTTCCTAGTGCTACTTCTTTTACAAAATACACTTTGTAGAACTGATTAGATTACCTTGTTTATTTAATGTGAGTTTGTGCCTTTTTGTCTCAATCTTCCAAAACAGGTATATTGGGGGAAAAAGCAGTCTAATAAAATCCTAGACAGAGCTTTCTGGAGTCCAGCTTATTGGCGATGTCCTTACGTCCATTTTACAACTTAGATATCCTCAAACTCTTGCTGCTATCCTCCATTTTACCGGGATTAGGAAAAACAAGATAGTTCCAAATTTTTTTGCAAGTCCATTTCTGTAAATTAAAACATTCCCTTGTCATTTTACTTATGCAGACATCACATATCTGCAAGTAATTTGGCCATTTTCTACTGGCAGGATCTCCTCTTCCTTTTGTCTCCCCTCCTCTTCACATCTCCCTCTTTTTTACTATCCTACCAGGCAAAACATTTATTTAAAGTAGGAGTTCTTAACCTGGCTTCCAGGTCTGTGGACCTCATAAAACTTGTTTGTAAAATCGTGTGTGCATTTTTCTGGGGAGAGTCATGGCTCTCGTCAGATCCCCAAAGGAATCCCATGCACCGCCCTCCCCACGCCACCCCACCCCCAAAAAGATTAAGGACCACTTATTTGAAGAAAATCTTAATCTTTGGCAAAAATTTTCATTTCTATGCATCAAATAGAGGCAGTGTTTTATTTTTCATTCTTAGGTGCCTAACTTTCTAAGAGCCCAGGCACCCCCAACATCTAATGTGTAATAGGTAACCTAACGAGTGTGAAAAGCGAAGACACTTGAAAGTGGAAGTAGAGAACTAAGGACGGAGGAGCCCTGTGACCAACACGAGAGCGATTAACCTGTAGATGAGGAGCAAAGAGACCTCACAGGCTGGACAGTGGCTGCACTGCCACCCCACCCTCACCCTTCGCCCTTCGGACCTGTGGACGTTGGGGAGGGGGAGGGGCACAGCGAGAGGTCAGAGACCTCATCTCGGACAATTGGCTGTGCGGGCCGGTCTAGGATGCTCGTGCTTCCGCCGGAACGCTGCCCCTCCCTGCCGGCCTCGCGCGGGGCACCCTGGGAGCCGCGGGAATGACAGATGCGGGGCGGGGCGGTGTTGCGTCGGGTTCGGCTGACAACGGAGACGCGCCTCTCCTACGTCCCGGCTCCCCTAAGCCTCTTTCCTCCCAGCCTTTCACCGTTTCGCGCTCGTTGGAGGGTCCCGCCTCTTCCCCCCCGGCCGCACCATCCAGGGCCCTCCGTGCCCTCAAGCCCCGCCTCTTACGGAAGCCGAGGTGGAGAGTCAGAATCCGGAAGGAAAACAATCGGGCGAGAGTAAGCTAGCCGGGACCTGCTGCGGGAGGGAGGTGGATCGGGCCGGGAGCGGCTGGGGCGGGGAGGAGCGAGCCGGCTGGGCCGCGGCGTGGGGTCCATGGCGGCCGTGAACCCACGGAAGCCGACTGAACCGAGAGGCAAGATGCTCAGGTGAGGAAGGCGGCTGCGGGCGAGCCGGCCTGTTCGGGGTGGGATCACCATCTCCGACCCTTTCGGGGCTGCGAATCTGGGGTACAAAAAGGACCAGGCCTGCAAGGCTGATTCTAGTTCAGAGACCCTTCCCAGTTCTCCCAAGCCAATGTCGAGGGGGCTGTTTTAGGCCCAAGCCCCGCGCTCCCTCCAAACTCAGGCCTCCGAGCTCGTTCTTATTTGGGCGCCCCATGCAGGTGTCTCGGTTGGCTTCTGGCGGAGGCAGCAGTATTGGGCTGTTTGAAGTTAAAGACATAACAAGGCATTCTTCTCTCAGCTCTAGAATAGAAATCTTGTTCTTTTGATCCGCACATACATCACGGGGTCAGCCTGATCCCGTTGTGACCTCCCGAAATCCGAAATCGGGTTTAGGTAAGATCCTTTAGTGCAGTGATATAGCCTGTTCCCATGCTTGTTCTTTAACGAAGAACAAAGCTAATCACCAACTTAGTGCAGGTCACGATGCAAGGATTTGCTGCTAGTCGTCGGATCTGAGAGTGAGGGCAAGAAATCCCGACTTTTGCTCTCCGTCCACTTAGAGCAGGTCCCTGGGAAAACAAAGAGCCTTGGACTAAAAGGACTGCTTTCCTTAATCCTCTGTTGGACAGCAGGGGGAGATAGTAAACAAACGAAGTGCAGAATCGCTGGCCTAATGCCTGGGAAGGTGGTTTGTGTATCGTTTTGTTGATGTTCGTAGGGAGGGGCAGGAAGTTGTTTTAAGCCGGCCAAGAATTTCAAGTTGTTCGTTTTAGAACATGGACCTCTAAGAACAGGATCTGGTGGAGAAGAGATGTTTTTGAACATCCTGCCCTTTTCTCCCACCTCTCTCAATCCCCTGTATCCTCGCCCATTCTGGGTTTTCCCCTGCTGCAGGCGCCCCTCCTCATGGTGTACCTAGGACTCACCTAAGGCCTGGTGGCTGGACCTTGGTCTCTGCAAGTTTTGTAGCCCCTGACTGCTCTGTATTCATCGGAGTCTGGGGCTGTCTTGGAGTTTTGCTGTAACTATTTAATGGAAGTGTCTTCTTCCCCTGAGCCTCTGGTGGGATCCATTGTTATTGAGAGCTGCTGATCTAGCTCTGTTGCTTCCCCAGGGCTTATATGAAGCCAAGGTTGAGGATGTTATCCAACTGATGACTTTTCCCAAAAGAGGGTAGACTCTTGAGAGAGTGTTGAGAACCCTGTTATCTTCTCCTTCAGGCTCCCTGAAATGCTTGGCAGAATTGGTTATGCTCCAGGGACCTGCTGGGAAGAAGGAAGGAAGGGAATGTGGTGGTGTTATCTTTGTTATTTTTGAAATTCTCCTGTCCTGTAGTGCTGAGTCCTCTTACAAGGTAAAGATTGAACCTCCAAAATCTTTCTGGTGGTCTTAGGAGCCCTGAGATGTGAATGGCTGGTGGAATTATTAAATTCCTGACTACCCACCCCATCCCCATTCCTTCCCTCACCTGACCCTGAAACCTTCGCGCCTACTTCGACAGTCTTTCTTAATGTCAGCAGCAGCAGTGCTGCCAGCCCTAGGCAGCTGTGGGTCTGCATGGAGGAGCCAAAACAGGATGGAAATTTCTTGCTTCAGGAACAAAGCGAGGATGAAGGGCTTGTAGTTCAGTGCCTCTATTCCCACTACCGGGAACAGAAACTGACATTTCCCATTATAATTGCATTGGATTGTGGTGCAGCACTTAGCAGTCCCAGACCCCTGTTCGTTACCTGGATAAGGTCTTATCCTCCTCCCTCCACGACTTCTCTTCGCATCCCTTCCACAGCATACATGTTGTGACGTGGAACGTGGCCTCTGCAGCACCTCCCCTAGACCTCAGTGATCTTCTTCAGCTGAACAAAGACAACCTGAATCTGGACATGTATGTCATTGGGTAGGTGTCTGCAGTGCTCTTTCACCCATTCCCATTTCTGAGATAGATAAGCCCGACCAGTCCAAAGTTGTCCCCATGGGGTGCCACTGCAACCTGTCCTCCCTCACTGTGGAGTCTGAAGGCTAGGAGCTTTCAGCCTGCATCAGGACCAGTCAGTGTTTCTTGTCCTGAGTCGTAATGGCAAGGGGTTGGCAGTCAGTGGCCACGGGAGGGAGAGATCAGAGTCATGAGTACCAAAGGTTTGAAAGTGCTGAGGGCAGTACTAAATGTCTGTGGCGGAGGCACTGTCCTCGGGCTCGGGGAGAGCCTCTGACCTGGGATGGGCAGTTTGCAGGAGATGAACTGTGGGATCATGAGCCTCCTTTCTGACACTGCCTTCGAAGACCCATGGAGCGGTTTCTTCATGGATGTGCTTTCCCCTCTGAGCTTCGTCAAGGTAACTTACAAGTTCACGGGCAGTTGGGAAATGTGTCTCACCTCTCATCACTAACCCCCAATCCTTTGGTCTGCCACTCAGGCTTTCATACTGTTTCCATTTGTTTAAAGTCCTAAACCTCGGGGCGCCTGGGTGGCACAGCGGTTAAGCGCCTGCCTTCGGCTCAGGGCGTGATCCCGGCGTTATGGGATCGAGCCCCCACATCAGGCTCTTCTGCTGTGAGCCTGCTTCTTCCTCTCCCACTCCCCCTGCTTGTGTTTCCTCTCTCGCTGGCTGTCTCTATCTCTGTTGAATAAATAAATAAAATCTTTAAAAAAAAAAAAAAAGTCCTAAACCTCATTTGCGCCTGGCTTCCTGGGGCTCCCCCCTGCCTTGTGTCTTCCCAGTGTAGCTGGAGCAGAGCTGGGACCCAGGGGGTTAGTTTAACGCCTTGACATTTTTCAAGTTGGGAGAATCTTGGGGGAAGCACAGCAGGGCTTATTAACACTTCAGTGCCTATCCACCATCAGCCTTCAATCCCTACTCACATGCCCAGCTTGAAGTCCCTGCGTGTAACGATAACTGCTAACATTTACCGAGTGCTTCCTTGGCAGTAAGCGTTTTAAGTAAGCTCTTCATATACATTAGTGAGAACTCTTAACTCTCTTGAAATGTGGGTATTTTACAATAAAACCAAGACTCAAAGGTCACACAGGCTGTCTGGGATTTGAATCTAGATCTTTCAAACTTCATAACCCATGTTCTTTTTTTTTCTTTATTGTATTTAGCATGGAATTTATTTATTTATTTATTTATTTTTGAGATTTTCCATTTATTCATTTGAGAGAGAGCATGAGCAAAAGCATGAGCCGGAGGGGGAAGGGCAGATGGAGGGAGAAGCAGACGCCCCACTGAGCAGGGCACCGATGCAGGGCTCCATCCCAGGACCCCGGGACCATGACCTGAGCTGAAAGCAGATGCTTAACTGAGCCACCCAGGCGCCCCCATAACCCATGTAGTTAACTGTCATACTTTATTGGTATACTGGTGAGCTCTGAGGCTGACAGGTATCCCATGGCTAGCCTGCTGGTATCAGAGGGTGTCCTCTGATCACAGGAGACATGTACGTCAGATTACCAAGGGCCCAGAGGTTAGCAGAGGGGAGAAAAATGGGGAGGAAAATAGTTCTCCGGCAGAAGGGCCAGTATTCTTTGGGGAAAGCAGACCATAGGAGAATCCCCAGGAAGGCTCTAGATTGCTGGGTCTTCACCTTTATGTCCTGCACAGCTGAGGCATGAGGCATACTCCTGTTCGAAGCACCCTGTGCAGTGCTTCTTGGAGACACCAGAATTCCTCTAGTCCCTTCCTGGGTGACTCATTTCTTCAGAATTAATTCTCGTACCCTAGTTTTGCTTAAGGGTGCTGAGGCAGGAGCTGTGAGTCCCCTGGAGGACAGAGCAGGAGGAGGGGGTACAAGCTTTGTCCTGCTTCAAAGGCTGGAAAAGGCCAGTCCCCAAGCCCTTGGTTCCCTCCAGATGAAGCTCAGGCTTCTTCCCACAGACGTGGAGCTAGATCTTCTGAGAAGGCAGAACCACTTCTCTCACCACCCACTCTCTTCCCAAGACCGGAGGCTTCCTTGCACCCCAGGCTAACTGGCAAGGGATTGGTAGAATGGAATCGAGCCAAGGAAATTAGCTCAGCTTGTGGCAGGGACACAACTCTTTCTACTCATGTGGCCTCCCGCGTTTGGGAGGCCTGCCTGAGGGCCTGGCATCCAAAGCAGATGGGTGACCCTCCTTCCCTTAGCCAAGAACTGAGGTGAAGGGGTGAGCCCTGCTTGCATCCTCTTCCTTTGGCAGCAGTTTGCCAGTTATAGGTTGAGAAGCCTGGGCCTGACCCCCTTTGTTGGCTCCAGGGCCCCTAGCTCCCTCCCTTTAGCCCCTTCCTTAGCTCCTCCCACTTCACTTCCTCCAACAGAACTTCCCCTACAAGTCTCCTGCCTTTCCCCACAGCCCCACCCTTTCTCCCAGTCCGAGGCTTTCCTGCCTCCCGCCCCCCTCCCTTGCTCCTTCACAAAGCCGACTGGTGCCTTTGTGCTGGGTCCCAGTGGTCCAGGCCTGCTCTGTGGCTTAGGCTTAAGCTTGAAAGCTCTTCCTGGATCTTTATCAGTTCCTTAGGAGTCAGTTCCATTGGCTTAAATGCTTGTGAATGGGGGAGATCAAGACTAGGGCTGGAGGGTGGGGTTGGGGACACGTTTGTAGCAACCTCTACCCAACACTAGGTTCTCACGCCTCCCTCACTCAGTCTTGGGTTTGGGGTTCCCCCTGCTTTGACTCTTCCACTGTGCCAGAGCTCTTGGCCTGCGGGATCAAGTTTCATAATTCCTGGAAGGCCCCAGTACACGCTCCCCACCCGGGGATTTCCTCCTTGGCCTCTGTAACCTCAAGCTCCGGAAACAGCTACTCGGGTGGTAGGTGTAGACAGCCTGAGGCTGAGAGAGAGGGTCACTGGCTACGGCCCTTTCCCACCGCACCTCACAGAGAGCAGGGGTTTTAGGGATCCCTGACCTCTAACATTGTTACCTGAGTCATCTCCCTGGTTCCTTAGTCTCCTTGAGCCTCAGCCTTCCGTCTGCAGAACAGGGACAGCGGTTCCTTACAAGGTTGGTGTGGAGATTAAATGCAGTATGAAGGATTTCTGTAGCCAGTGGCTATTCTCCCCAGCCTATGAACACATGTCCACCGTGCTTGCTCTCATTGCCTCTGCATCACCTTCATGGAAATCCAGCTACCCACAGTGTATAAGTATTTTGGAGAGCATTTTCTTAATTTTTTTCCACTGAGCATTATAATGTTTGCAGAAATTAGATGTATTTTTGATGGATTTTTATGTATATCTACATCAGTGTTACCACCAGTCAAAAGTCAAGGTACAGAATATTTCTAGCACCCTGAAGACTCTCTCATGTTCTTTCCCTGAATTTACTGTGTTTTTGTTTTTTTTTTTAAGTAGGCTCCACACCCAACATGGGGCTTGAACTCACGACCCTGAAATCAAGAATCACATGCTCTACCGACTGAGCCAGCCAGGTGCCCCTCCCTGCATTTACTTTTTAAAAAATCTTTAGGGTGCCTGGGTGGCTCAGTCAGTTAAGCATCTGCCTTTGGCTTGAGTCATGATCCCAGGGTCCTGGGATGGAGCCCCAACATTGGGCTCTGTGCTCAGCGGAGAGTCTGCTTCTCTTTCTGATCTCCTAACCCCCCACTCGTGCTCTCTCTCTCAAATAAATAAATAAAATCTTAGAGCGCCTGTCTTTGGCTCAGGTCATGGTCCCAGGGTCCTGGGATCGAGCCCCACATCAGGCTCCTTGCTCAGTGGAGAGCCTGCTTCTCCCTCCCTCTCTCCCTCTGCCTGCCACTCTGCCTGCTTTTACTCTCTCTCTGTCAAATAAATGAATGAAATCTTTAAAAAAATGGGGTGCCTGGGTTGCTCAGTCGTTAAGCGTCTGCCTTCGGCTCAGGTCATGATTTCAGGGTCCTTGGATTGAGCCCTGCATGGGGCTCCCTGCTCAAGGGGAATCCTGCTTCTCCCTCTCCCACTCCCCCTGCTAGTGTTCCCTCTCTTGCTGTCTCTCTGTCAAATAAAAAAAAAACTTTTTAAAAAAATAAGTAGAAAGAAAGAAAGAAAGAAAAAGAAAAGAAAGAAAGAAAGAAAATCTTTTTTAAAAAGTCGTTAAACCAGGGGTGCCTGGCTGGCTCTCTGTCAAATAAATAAAATCTTTTTTAAAAAATAAAGAAAGAGAGAGGGAGGGAAGGAAGGAAGGAAGGAAGGGAGGGAGGGAGGGAGGAAGGAAAGGAAGGAAGAAAGAATCTTTTTTAAAAAGTTGTTAAACCAGGGGTTTCTGGTCGTTAAGCCAGGATTCTGGCTGGCTCAGTCAGAAGAGCATTAGACTCTTGATCTTAGGGTCATGAGTTTGAACCCCACATTTGTTGTAAAAATTACTAAAAAAATGTTTTAAATGTTTTAAAATCCTTAAACCAGGAAAGAATAGCTGCCAGTTAATCCTTCCAGCATCTGTGAGATAGACGAGATAGAGTCCTGGTTTTTCAGTGAGCAAATAGACCAAGACTTGGCCCAATAGCAAATACTAAGAGCCCAAGTGGGATTTTTTTTTTTAAGATTTTATTTATTTATTTGACAGAGAGCACAAGCAGGGGGAGCAGCAGAGGGAGGGGGAAAAGTAGGCTCCCCACTGAGCAGGGAGCCTGATGTGGGGCTTGATCCCAGGACCCTGGAATCATGACCCGAGCCAAAGGTAGCTGCTTAACCAACTGAGGCACCCAGGTGCCCCCGCCAAGTGAGATTTGAACCCAGGTCTGGCTAACTTCAAAGCCAATGCCCTTAGCCACTTTCCTACATTGTGCCATCCCTCTCTGAGGCCCTGGCCCACGGGGGTGGTAGCCCAGAGTGCCCTAAGGACCCATAGTGCAGGTGAGAGGATTCCTTAGGCTGCATGGTGCTGGGACTGGAGAGTCGGTGTCTTCCTGATGGCAGGGTGCCCTGGCAGCCTTGTCTTCTCTGCCTTCCACCCAAGCCCAGGAACAGGAACTGGACCTGGCTTAGCTCTCAGAATGCATCATTTGGCAGCTCAGAGGAGTAAAACGCTGAGTCTGGAGCTGAGATACCATCGACCTCAGGGCTAGGCAGGGACTTGCTCAGCCTGTGCAGGGAAATGAATGACCATTGTTCCCCCTTGCTGTAGGTCTCCAGTGTCCGCATGCAGGGGCTCCTCTTACTGTTCTTTGCCAAGCATCAGCATTTGCCCTTTGTCCAGATCCTCTCTACTAAATCCACCCCCACTGGCCTCTTCGGGTACTGGGTAAGGACTGAGTTGTTGTCTGTGACATGAGCTGGGAGGACTGCCACTGGGCTGGGGAGGGCTGGGTGCTTTAAGGGCAAGCAAATGGAAAAGGGAGGGGGGTGACATGAATCTTCCAAGCCAGTGCCCCGCATACCTGCTCTCCTGCCTCTGGGAGCTTAGCACCCTTGAGACTTCAGGCTGGGTGAGCTGGGCTCTTAGGAGAAGAGGTCACTCTGGGGAGCTGAGTGTCTGGCCCTGGGAGATCTTGTGGCAGGTGAGGCCATCTCCCCTTAGGCTTGGGATGGAAAAGGGGAAGTTGTCTCACCCAGAGTAACTTCCCACCCTTCTGCCCACTTGTCCTACCAGGGGAACAAAGGGGGCATCAACATCTGCCTGAAGCTTTATGGCTACTATGTCAGCATCGTCAACTGCCACCTGCCCCCCCACATGGCTAACAATGACCAGCGGCTAGAGCACTTTGACCGGATCCTAGAGATGCAAAATTTTGAGGGACAGGATATCCCCAACATCCTGGACCATGAGTGAGCATGCACGTGTTAACTGCCGCCCCGTCCTCGCCCCCACACCAGCCAGGCTAGCATTCTCCTCAGTCAGCCTGTGTTCCAGTCCAGCCCTTTCCCAGCCTCTTCCCTGATGCCCCATCTGCTCTCCTGTCCAGCTTTACCTTCCTGGGGTCTACGACCCCTTCCCTTTCCCTGGCCCCCGTGTCCTGCCTAGGAATTCTGGACACTCCTGAAGATCCCAGATCGAGAACCCCAGGGTTCCTGAGGTCACCCACAGAGAACTGGTTCTCAGCCTTGCCTGGTGACCCGTTGAGGGAGGGAGAGGGAAGGCGAGAGCCTGCTCTGTATTTGTTACTTGCCCCTGGGGGCTGGTCTCTTTGGCTTAAACGGCAGGGAAGTGGCCGTGAAAACAGTTCATTAGGGCTCATGCCATGTCATCACCATCACTGGCTCCTCTTCCAGCTTCCAGCATCTCACCTGCCCCTCGAGCTCTGTGCTGGAGGAGGGAACAGGCCTGAGGCCTGCTCTTACCTCATCACAGCCCTCAGCTGCCTTCTTTTCTCTCTGCAGCCTCATTCTCTGGTTTGGAGACATGAACTTTCGGATCGATGACTTTGGGCTGCATTTTGTCCGGGAATCCATAAAAAATCAGCGCTACAGTGACTTGTGGGAGAAGGATCAGGTATCAAGTGAGGGAAGGGTTCAGAGGGGTGATCTGAGCCCATTGTGGAAGTCCAACATCAAATGTGGGGGACTCTTCCTTAGCCACCTGTTCTCTGTTTCCAGGCCTCTGAAGTCCTTGTTCCCAGGCGGGGGGAGTTTAACAGGGCTTTGCACCCAGGGGCCTGGTCTTCCCTGGAGTGTGTGTTAAGATAGGGAACAAGAAGGGCTTCGGCTTGCCATGATCCTGCACTGGGTACCAGCTCTCTTGGATCCTTGTCGTCTTTCCATCCCCAGGCTTGCTTGCCTCCTGGATGACGAGATACCAGCCCTTTGAGGGGGCCCCTGGCTACCCCAGCCTCCCCTCTGATACATGTTTGCTAGTGACTCCCAGAGAGATGGAATTCAAAGCCCGGTCCCTATAGTCCAAGGACTGGGAAATGACAGGCAGCTCCCTCCCCTGGGACTATGGGATAATGTTTGCAAAAGGATTCAGCTTTCCTGGGATGGGGGTGGAGTGGGGATGGGCTGCTGAGGCTGTCACTGGGGCAGTGAGGAAGTGAAGTGGTGTGGCTTGACTCTTGGCCTACCACGATGGCATGTGCTGATCCTTCCAGTGGAGTGTGTGCTGGGCCGTTGGGTCAGGACTACTAGGAGACGGGTCTGTGCCTCTCTCTCTAGCTCAGCATTGCCAAGAGACACGATCCACTGCTCCGGGAATTCCAGGAGGGCCCCCTGCTCTTCCCACCCACCTACAAGTTTGATAAGAACTCCAACAACTATGACACCAGGTGAGGGGGCCCCACCAGGAGAGGTCAGCCTGCCACAGGCTAATTTGGAATTAGCCTGTGAGGAGGAAATGAGGGGCCAGGAGGCCTGGGAAGTCAGGTTGTGTGGGCCTTAGTGGCAGAGAGAGCTGCCTCAGAATAGAAGTGTTAGGGAAGCAGGAATAGATCGAGCCATCACCTCAGGAGTGGCACCTCCCACCCGCCTCATGAGGTGCTGACTGTGGGAGCTGTCCCAGATTGTCCTCAGAAAGCAAGAAGGTGCTGGAAAG
This sequence comes from Ailuropoda melanoleuca, assembly GCF_002007445.2. Classification (NCBI taxonomy): domain Eukaryota; kingdom Metazoa; phylum Chordata; class Mammalia; order Carnivora; family Ursidae; genus Ailuropoda; species Ailuropoda melanoleuca. The sequence continues at coordinate 2,074,499 of NC_048230.1, forward strand.
GATGGGGGTTGGGGCGGGGGCGGGGCAGGTAGGGCGAGGGGCGGGGAAGCAGCTGATTCCTCACTTGGAAGGGACTGCATTTCAGCATTCTGGGAACCCTTGCTTCCACTCTCCCAGGCTTTCCGGTCCTTCTCAGACTGGGGGACAGAAATCTCGGCTCAGCCAGTTACTGTTATCAGGTACCCCTGCCCCCGCTGGGAGTGGATCGGGTTCTACTTAGGAAGATGAAACAGTAGTTGTCAACGGAGGAGTTTACAGGGAACAATGTAGAGACAGTGCATCCAGGAGTTAGAAATACAGCTCTGCCCCTCATCAGCTGTACGTCCTTGGATAAGGTATTTAAACCTCAATTTTGTTCATCTGTAAAATGGGGGTGATAGTAGTACCCACCTCATGGTGTTGAGGATTGAATGAGACCTTGTGTGTGCGTAGCCCAGTGCCTGGCACCTGGTAAGTACTGTGACAACTGCTGTTGTTAGATTCATGTCTTCAGGTGGTAGTTTTACTAAAAACCTTTCTAAGAAGCCTAGAAGGGGCCAGGAACCACCCAAACTTTAAGCTTAGGGAGAAGGTCAAGAGCAGCTCCAGCATGAAGTTCCCGGCCCAATTTGGCAAGGATTCTCATCTCTTTGAAGAAAAAGAAGAACCCCTTCCATGTTACAGGGGTTTTGTTTCACCCGGAGCAGCTCCTTCATTTATTCCTCTTACCGGGAGGTGCCTCCAGGGCAGTGCCTCTGGAATATAGGGAGTGAACAGGTGTCTCCCCAGCCAGGCGGGGGTGAGAGGTAGAATGGACGACCCTGTGCTGGCAGTGGTATGGCAGAGCCACAGCGTCCCCTCCAAGGAAGGGAGAGGGGCTGAGGCATTTCAGGAGTGTGGAGCAAGATGTGCTGGGGTCACGGCCTGGGCAGTGCACACAAGAGGAGGCCATGAACCATAGAAACAGAGTCTAGCCTGGGCAACAGAGCAGGCCAGAAAGGAGGTAAGAGGGCAGGTTCCAGCTGGCCAGCTGGCCTGGGGCCACAGCTGCAGGGAGACTGCCAGTCTCCCCAGCTATCCATTGGAAGTGAGAGCTATCATGGAAACTGTGAGGCCTCGGTGGGGTGGGCCTGGGCCTTGGTGGCTGGGACCTTCTACCAATGGACTTTCAATCCTCACTTGCTAGCAGGAAGGGAGCTGCTGGCAGGCCATGTGGCCAGGGGTCCCTTTGCCCCCACTGCCAGGTACGGTAGGGAAACCACCAGGAGATTAGAAGTCGTTGCAGACAGCTGAGCATTGGCTAGGCTGTGATCAGCCGGTACTGAGATTGGGTACAGAGGCTCCGAGATGTTAAAGGACTTCCCCAGGAGGCTCAGCTAGTAATGGCGGAGCTGGAGCTGAGACCTGACTCTGGACTCTGTGGCCCCCAGTGCTTCTGTCTAGCCCACAGCACCTCCAAATTCACAGCCAGTCTTGCAGCAGCAGCAAAGAAGAGCGCAGGGTTGGGATAGCAGAGGCTTGCTATGGAGGAGGCAGATGCTTATTTCCGCATGACAGATAGTCCACATTGTGATTGACGTTACTGAGCACTTACCATGTGCCTGTGTAACCAGACCGTTCTTCCTCCTTGAAAACCCAGTTCAGACATCATCACTTTTAGAAAGCCTTCCCTGACCCTTCCCCATCTCACTGAGAGTTCTCTCCTGCCCATAATGCTGCCTGAAAGCCTTGCACACACCATGCTTTCAACATCGCTGTCAAGACACAGTGTGCTTTTCCTGCTGTACTACGAATGCCTGAAGAGACTGCATCTGATTTATGACCATCTCTGGTATGTAGCATAGTGCCTGGCATATGTTTGAATTGGAGCTTGAGAAGACAAAAGGAAAAGATAAGGTATTTAAGGAGCAGCCAGTCTATTAGAGGGATCCACCCATAGCAAGAGATCCAAATAAGCACATCATGTCCAGGAGTTGGCCAATAGAAGGTTCTAGAACTCTGGAAGTGCTGAAGGAGGTTGAGCAAATGGTAAAGAGGCAGGTGGCTGAAGCCGGGAGGAATCAGTCAGAGCTGCAGTCAAGGAAACAGCAGAGTTTGGCAGAGAGAAGGGCAGGCATTGCAGTCAGTCAGCAGCGCGGATGAGAGGCACCTTGAGAAGAGCCTGACCAGCTGTACAAAGTGAGTGAGTTGTGTGCAGGGCATGGTACACACGCAGCTTTGCCCAGCCACAGCAACATCCCTGAGCCAAGATGTAATGAGAAACAAGGTCAGCTCCCATTACAGGGGAGGATGAACAAGCCGAGAGCGGGAAATCCTGTTAAAGTCAGGGATTGCTATAGGGTTTTGTTACAGTTGACGTGAGCCTGGTCAACTTCTCCACTAGGCAATGAGCAGACGGTATTATGATCAATCTAGTCAAGACTCATGTCCAGAGTTCAGTAAGACACTTAGAAGCCATCTATAGGGAGCTGAAGGGAAAAGTCCCATTTCAGACCCAGAAATGGAACACATCACTACTTTGGGGTCAGTAAATCAGCTCAATTTTCTAGGCTCTTAAAGAGAAATTTGCAGAGCTAGTTGGTTTTAATTTGTCTAAAGTAAGGACATACTAATCTCCGGAAACGATTTTTTTTTTTTTTAAGATTTTATTTATTTATTTGACAGAGATAGAGACCGCCAGCGAGAGAGGGAACACAAGCAGGGGGAGTGGGAGAGGAAGAAGCAGGCTCCCAGCAGAGGAGCCTGATGTGGGTCTCGATCCCAGAACACCAGGATCACGCCCTGAGCCGAAGGCAGACGCTTAACGACTGAGCCACCCAGGTGCCCCTCCAGAAACAATTCTTGTATTTGGTCACAACCATTCAGCCAAAAAATCTAAGTGAAGTCCGGTTCTGGTAAGGCATACGGTGAGACAGTTCTGGCTGCTGGGAATTGGCCACTTTGGAGTGCACTGGAAGGAGCATGGACTTCATAGACCCGGGCAAGCATCTGACTTCTGCCTGCACAGGGTGACTTCAGTGTCTTGTAGTGGGAGGAGAATGTGACCTGTAACATTCTTCCAGTGCGGAGGGGATCAGGACAGTCCATGAGACACCTATCACAGTGTCGAGTGGACAGAAGATCCCATGTTTTGCAATTATTATTAGAAATGGAGAACTTGGTGGGGGAGAGTCCCGGGAGGGGGGGCTAGTCGGTTAAGCATCCAACTCTTCGTTTTGGCTCAGGTCATGATCTCAGGGTTGTAGGATCAAGCCCCAAGTCGGGCTCCATGCTCAGCACAGAGTCTGCTTGAGTTTCTTTCTCCCTCTGCCCCTCCCCTCTGCGTGCATGTGTGTGTGTGTGTGTGTGTGTGCGTGTGCACACATGCGCACGCTCTCTCAAAAAAATAAATCTTTTTTTTAAAGAAAGAAATGGAGAACTAAGAGAATATATGTAATATTTAATTTGTACACACACATTTATTTGTTTATTTATTTATAAGTAGGCTCCATGCCCAACATGAGGCTTGAACTCATGACCCTGAGATTGAGAGTCACATGCTCTACCAACTGAGCCAGCCTGACACCCCAATTTGTACACCTTTAACTTGTTTCTTGTCCTTTTTTTGTTAGACAAGCTCCTCGAGGACCTTATCAGTCCCATTTTTCAGATCCCCAGATGCCCAGCATATCATAAGGGCTCAGTAAATCTTTGTTGAAAGACTGAAGCATACAGGTGCCCAGTGATAAGCCTGGGCAGGCCCTGGAAAGAGGAAAGGAAGACAGGCTGTGGTCAGGACTTGGGGAGGATCCTGAAGTGACAGCAAGTCACCATAATAGGGAAGGTGGGGAGGGGGAATGCTTTGAAAGGGAGAGTGGTACATTTGTGTGGTTCATTCCCAGGTTTAAGCGTTGCTAGGTACTGAATGTCCAAGGTGGGTTCGGAGATTCTCTCTGTCATCTCCGAGGTGGAAATAGCATTTTTGATGTGTTCTGAACACTCCTCAGGAGAGTGGAAGGTTAAGACAACCCCAGGAGCCCCAAACAGGTGTGGTTGAGCCAGTTAGCACTTACTTTTTGACCACTCCCTTAATACACCTGAATTTGTTTAATCCTCGCAATGGTTCTTTGAAGTAAGTACTGTTATCACCCCATTTTAGAGCTGAAGCGGCTCAGGCTGGGAGTAGTGAAGCTACTTGCCCATGGACACACAGCTTTCTCTCTCTCTTTTAAGTAGATTACCAGTTAATTATGAAATGATACAATTCAGGAACAGGCAGATGGAAAAGAGGCCTAGGGCAAGGTGTGGGGAGAGGGCGAGGAGCTTCCATGCTGTCTGAGCCCACCACTCTCTCCAAGTCACGAGTTCACCAACCAGAACCACATAGCTCTTAATTAACAGGGCAGAACCTCCCCCCCAAATCCTGGTGTCTGATTGTGGAGTCAGACTTTACCAGTGAGACATCATTCTGCCTCTCTGTTGCTAGAAGACTGTATTGCTGTTGAATTGACAACAGTATGTCAGAAATGTTTATTTAAAATAGTAAGTGGGGGCACCTGGGTGGCTTAGTTGGTTAAGCATCTGCCTTCAGCTCAGGTCATGATCCTTGGGTCCTGGCATCGAGCCCCATGTCGGACTCCTGCTTCTCCCTCTCCCTCTGCCTGCTGCTCCCCTGCTTTTGCTCTCTCTCTGTCAAATAAATAAATAAAATCTTCTAAAAAATAAAATAGTAAGTGAATAAAACAAGACAAAAAAACAGCATTGCAGGGGCGCCTGGGTGGCTCAGTCATTAAGCGTCTGCCTTCGGCTCAGGGCGTGATCCCGGCATTCTGGGATCGAGCCCCACATCAGGGTCCTCCACTGGGAGCCTGCTTCTTCCTCTCCCACTCCCCCTGCTTGTGTTCCCTCTCTCGAAGGCTGTCTCTGTCTCTTCAAATAAATAAAAATAAAATCTTTTAAAAAAATTTAAAAAAAAACAGCATTGCAAACTGGTTATCAGCACCTGAAACTGTATACATTAGGACTAGATGGGCATTTTTGAGGAGAGAGATTGAGTTTGAGGTAGTGAGTTAGGTTCCACAAGCAGTTGTGCCCACTATGTGCCAGGCTCTGTGCTAACACTGAGGCTATGCAGGAGATCCCAAGAGCCAGTCCTTGGCCTTCCGAGCTCACACATGAACCAGTACGCCGACTGGGAAACCGAAAACGCCAGCACTGGATAACATTATAGCACTGGTGCAAAATGCTTTGGAAGCAGAAAGTAGAGCTCAAAGACAGCTTTCTGACAAAGACAGCATTGGAACTGGGCCTCTCGCTGTGAAGAAGGGTGTTCCAGGCAGCACAAACTGCAAGAGTAAAGGTCCAGAGGCGGGAGAGGCACTGTGGTGGGTGGGTCTGGGACAGTGGTGGCAGATGGTGTAGGACTAGGGTGTCAGTCTCCTTAAAAGTCAGGCTTGGGGACCTGAGCTTTATTCTGGAGGCAGTGGAGACTCGTGAAAGGTTTTAAAGTAGGGAACCATTGGACTAGGCTTTACTCAGGGTTCATGTAAAATCAAGGGGGAGGAACCCAGAACAGCAACTGCCCCCACCCCCACTCTAGGACTTGCCCCCCCCCGCCCCGGAGGGCACGGCGTGGTCTTAGAGAACTGCCGGTCTTCGACAACACCCCTGTAGCTGCCTGAGCATGGCTGTTAGGAGTCAGACTTGCCTGTCGTGGGCAACCAGTTACCTAGGGGAGGAAAGTACTCCTGTCTCCAGGGGCTGTACGGCCTCTCGGGCTCCTCAGCGAAGCTAGTAAGCAAGGAACAGGCCAGAGGTGTCTCAGTTGACTCTTGAGAACAGAGTCATAATAGCCAGTGATTACAGAGAGCTTATTTTGTACCAGGCGCTGTGCTATAAATATTCTGTGTGCTTTATCTCATTTAATCACGTCAACAACCCTGTGAGGTAACTATTATTACCTTCATTTTACGGATGAGGAAGCTGAGGCCGTGGAAGGGGTGGCCTGGTCATTAAGAGCTTGTGTTCTGTGGTCATGCTGCCTGGCCTTGAATCCTGACTCCACCACTCAGTAGCTGTGTGACTTCGGGAAAGTGCCTTCCCTGCTGAGTCTCGGTTTCTCCACCTGTGGGGGGGGGACAGGCAGTACTGATGGCAGGCACCTAGTGAGCTTCCCCAAGTGCTTCCCTTTCCTTTCCTGAGGTTGCACCGTTAGCGAGAAGGAAGCCAAATTCCAGTTTACCTCTAACTCCAAAATCCAAACCTCAGCTGCTTTGGTCTACTGCTGCTTTTGTTCTAGAAGTCAGAAAAGCTTTGAAGTGGAATGCTTCTGAATCACAGTTTGATTCATAAAAATATAGACTAGACTGAAGGTCCTTGGCTGAGTCTGACAAAGGCCAGTATGCTTCTGATTCTCTCAGGCCCCCTCCTGCCTGCTGCCGTGCCACACTCCCACTGTGGCTCAGGGGTCTCATGGCCACCGAGAGGCCCTGGTGTTCGGGGCTCCAGCAGACTTTTTGGGGGTACCTTCTTGCTCTCCTGCCAACCCTTCTCTCCACATTCTTCTTCCCCATCACCCCCAGTGAAAAAAAACGCAAGCCTGCATGGACCGACCGCATCCTGTGGAGGTTGAAGCGGCAGCCCCGGGCCGACCCCCACACCCAGAGGCTGCTGGCCCCCCGCTTCTGCCTGTCTCTGAGGAGCTATGTCAGCCACATGATGTACTGCATCAGTGACCATAAGCCTGTCACCAGCACCTTTGACTTGGAGGTGAATTTCCAGGCTGCCTGGCACTTGACAGAGCACCCGCTGGGCTGCCTTCCAAACCCCCAAGCCCTGGATTCTCTTGTCAGCACATCTCCCAGGCGAGACCTGTAGGAGGACACCATTGCCACTCCTCCCAGGTCAGGTATCCCAGCTCTTAGAAGCTGTTGAGGGCTCTGTCAAAAACGTGTTCAGAACCTTCGTGAATAGGTTTCCATTTCCTCTTGGTACTGTCCCTCGGGGCTAATGGGTTCCATTATGCTTATTACCTACCATGTGAAGTAGGACTTCCTTCTATTTGTCCTAAATCTACCTGGATCGGGTTGCAAAGGGAGCTCCCTCCATCCTTGCATCTTACGGTAAATGACCAAGGCAATGTTGACCTCCTTTGAGACCTGCTGGCTGCCCTCAGCCTTCACTTTTTCATGGCTGGTTTGTCTGTCTTTATACCGTTGTGCCCTTCCCATGCTATAGCTGATCTCCACAGAGCTACCCTCCTACTTTGGCGAGGAACCCGAGAGGCCTGAGAGCAGCTACCTGGCTTCTTTCTTAAACCTGTTAGCAACTCCCCTACTCTCCCCCACCCTCTCCCCTCAGCACTGGCTCTCTGCTTGGTTGCCCACCAGGCCCCCAGCCCCATCCTCCCTGGCAGGGCCAGCCACCCCCGACAAGCCTTTGGCCCTTTCTCCTTCCAGTGGGCCTGCCAAGGTCTGATACTTCTTGGGGCAGCCTAGTAGAGTTCTGTGCCCACCGCCTTGTGTGCCCCTCTTCCCCTTCACTGACCCTGATGTGTTGGAAAGGTTCACAGCAAGAACATTAGCCTCAGAGAAAGGAGTGATGCTATGGGATTTCAACCCCTTTCCCACTCCTATGTAGCTGAAGCCATTGGTGTCTGCCCCAGTGGTCACCCTGATACCCGAGGGGCTGTGGACCATGGAGAACGACATGTTGATCAGCTACTCCTTGACCCCGGACTTTCTCAGCAGCCCCTGGGACTGGATTGGACTATACAAGGTGATGTGGCCGGCAAGACGTGGTGTCCGTCAGCACCACCCCTCTGGCTTATCCATTTTGGGGACTCACGGGAGCTGGGTACAGAGACTGAAGAGCTCGTGCTCGTCCCCCACAAGGGTCCTTGCCCACCTAGAGGCTGGCAGTGAAGGGGAGGGGGCATACAGTACAATGGCGAGCCTGAGACATCCTGTCCTTAGGACTCGTCATAGGTGCTGTGTCCTCCCAGACCACTGACTGCCCAATCCCCTCTCCCACAGGTCGGGCTTCGCCACATAAATGACTACGTGTCCTATGTCTGGGTTAGGGACAACCAGGTCTCCTTCAGCGATGGGCTGAGCCAGGTACCTGCCCACTTCCCTGGGATAGGTATTCCATGTCTCCAGCGTGTGGGCTTGCCTGTCTTTTGGAAGCAAACAGAGGGTGGGATAACTTGTTGCTGAGAGCTGGGTGGGGCCCAGGCTGGGGAGCTGACCCCATTCCTCTCCATCCTCCCCACCAGGTATACTTCAATACCAGTGATATCCCTGAGACTGAGGACCAGTTTCTCCTCTGTTACTATAGCAACAATCTACATTCTGTGGTGGGGATAAGCAAACCCTTCAAGGTATGCTGGTGGGGGAAGGAGACTTGAGCCCCTCCTCAGTTCTCCAGTGCCACCGGCCTGGGAACCTACTTGTACCATGGTGCCGCATGCACTGGAGAAGGGGAGTGATAGAAGGACACAGAGGAAAATCTGCTCTCCCTCCCATCTACTCACCGCCTCTTTTATCCCTGCAGATCCAGCCTGGCTCCTTCTTGGCGCAGGACCCACTGGGTGAAGCCCAACCACATATCTGAGCCTGGATGAGAGTGGATCCAGGGCGGAGGCCAGAGCTGGCAGCCAGCTCTGTCCACCACTGCCAGGAGCGCTGGGGACCCGGCCCAGCCTCCAGAGGAGGCAGCAGGTATCCTCCACCTCCCAGGGGGAGCTCCAGCCACACTCCTTTGCTCTCTCCAGTCCAGATCTCTAGAATTGGCCACTTAAATACAGGTTTTTGTTGCTGAGATCTGAGTGAAACCAGCTAGTCTGTCAATAGTGAAGACCTGGGACAGTCCACTGGATGTGGGAAGGACCCTCCAGCCTATATCTCGTTTCTTGATTTTCCCCATACACACTCCCAGTCCCGCCCAGGCAGGCCTGCCAGGCACATGCCCCATCTGGCACAGGCCTGCATTCTTGTCACGCCATCCTGGGCCTCAGGCTGCCTGGGAGGGGGGGATGCTCACATTTGCACAGGCACCATAGACTGGTTGGCACAAGCAGCTCTGGGTTCCAAGAGTCTTGGCATCTCATTGCCTTTCCCCCTGGGGGATGGGCAGAGGGTTTGGGATCCCTGCTTTTAGCAAAAGCAATTAGACTGAGTGGGCAGGATGGAGGGGCCCTTCCACCTGGGCTCTTACGTAGGTGTTGTGGACGGGATGATGCGTGTCGTCCCAGCACCCCTGCCCCCATGCAGTCTGACCCAGAAAGTTCAAGGGCCTGAGCAAAGGATTGGACCCAGGTTCACTTGTGCTGGTGGGTCAGGCTCCATGCCCTAACCTGCCCTCTTGTGAAGGGTTGGCAGGTAGTAGAGGAACTGTGGCCACAGACTCTTCCAGGGTGTTTCTTGTCCAGTCGAGCTCTTCTGCTCCTACCCTTGCCTCCTACGCTCCTCCCTGGCCAGAAACCTGCCTTCTCTGTAGACTGCCCTAGCCCCTAGAAGTAGAGGCAGGCAAAGAAGAGAGCCAGAATCCAGACATTTCTGAAATCTGGCCTTGAGGGTCTTCAGAGAGCATTCTCTAGGTGCTGTGTGGGCACTCAGTCCCACTCCCGCCACTTGCCTCCAGCTACTGGTGATTCAACGGCCCTTGTCCTAGGAGAAGACACCTCAGGGAATCTGCTCTGTGATTGTCACGCCCATCCTATGACCTGAGACTGAGGGACACTCCAGTCACTCTGTGATCCATACTCAACTGTGGGAGCCATGTGTACCATCAAGAACTGTCCCCCTGGCCTGTGGCTGTGTTCTGTGTCTGTTGTGGTGGGGGATAATTAGAAACGTGGCTTTTACACTTGTGTGTGGCTCCGTGACGGGGTGGGGGTGGGGGTACGACTCCATGCCCTTGCTAGCCTCTAGGACGAGGGCCTTGTAGGTCTAGACTAAACTGTATGTCCGAGAGTGGCAGATGTTGCCTGGATGGGAATGGGATGAGGTCCCAGGATGGTGGCCCTCTGGGGCCCTGGCAGAGTCGGGGTGAGCCACCTATGCTCTTGGCACTTCGTTTACCTTGCTGTGAAGTAGAGTGGGTTTCTGGGAACTGACGACTCTCAGAAAAGGCGATCTGCACTCACTGCTTCATCCCCCTCACCCACATTCCTTCACCTTCGTCTCGGGCCATGGTCCCACGCCGAGCTATCTAAAAATGTCACCATCTTTTTTCCCCTGAGCCTCCTGCCCCAAGGTCTCCATGGTAATCTCTGTCCCTGCCCCAACACACTCACACCTGAGGACCCCCGACCACTCGCACTTGCGCACCTCTTGCCTTCCCACCTGCACTAGCCTCATGGGCGCTGCCACACCACACCTGTCATTTGGCAGAAGGGAAACCAAAGCTCAGAGGAGTGCCATGACCCGTCTGAAGTTAACAGGCAGCTGTGGTGTCATGCAGGGCCAGAAACACAGGAATGAAGTCAAGACCTGGGTTGGAATCCGAGTCCCACCTCTAGCCACATAAGAATCTTGGTTGTCTGTAGAATACAAATAACGTGTGCGTTCACAGATCATTGTGAGAGAACAGCTGGAAAACAACCAAAGCACAGCGTACCTATCCCATTCTGATTCATGTAGCCTGGCCTGGATCTCAGGGGACCCCCCCCCTTCTGCTTGTGGAGCATGCTTGTCCAGGTGCCCACCTCTCCCCTTCCCCCTTAGGTCTTCACACACCCTTACCCCTGCCTCCTGTTGGGGGGACCCTCCTGGCCTGGGAGGAGCGAGTCCAGCATTGATTGAGAGGCCGGGAAGGGAAGGGGGAGTGTTCTGCCTCCTCTTGGCCCCAGTCAGGATATGGCCGCTCTGGGCCCAGCCCTGACCCGCTGGGTGGAAACAGGAAATGTGTGAGACTTGGTGTGCACTGGGTCTCTGTGCCTGGCTCCACAGCTGATAAGGGCCATTGTGTGGCCACCGGGGATGAGCCTGCCCTAGATAGATGTGCTTCTCAGGGGAAGGAAGGAAGCTTTGCTGGCCTTTCCTGGGCGGGGGACGCTGTGGGGAGGGAAGGAAAAGGTGCCCCAGGGGAAGGTGCTTGTCCACGGGGTGGTCAGGGCCGGCACCAGTCCACTGGACTTCACCCCTCCCATGCCAGTGTCTCCCTCTGGAAAGGTCATTTTTCCCCATCCTCTTCCCTTCTTACTTCCTATAAGGAATGGCTGGACCTGAGGGCTCAGTCCCAGGCCAGGAAAGTGTCAGCAGTGATTTAGCAACGATAAAGATAGAAAACAGGAACATTGGGGGTGAGGGGCACCTGAGGGTACTGTGGAAAAGTAAGACACCAACAGGGCTCAGGCTGCCCACGAACCAGGGAGTCCAGCCCTCCTAAGCATTAAAGGCTCCGGAGGACCGTGGGACGGGCCTACTCCAGTGCCTTTCTCTGTCTCCAGCTAAACTCTGCTCAACATGGCCAGCCCTCAGCAGCCCTGGCTTCTCAAATTCAAGGGACTCACCTGCTGCTGTGGGGGGAAGGAGGCAAACTGGGGAGACATGCTGGAGAGACAGTGCCTATTGACGGATTGTGTTGGCTTAGGGCAGGATGTGTGTTCTGGTTTGGGGAACACGGCTCTCCAGCTGACAACAGTAAGTGGGTAGCAGGAGAGGCCTGACCATGGAGCTGTTGGGGAGAAAGACCTCCTACCCTTTGACCTGGAGGCCAGGGTCCCCCATGAGTGGCTGCATCAGCCTCTCTGGTTACCTGGGACAACAGGCATTTCCTCAGTCCTTCAGCCCCTCCTCTTCCTGCCCCAACCGGCTGGGCCAAGAGGCCTCCCAATCAGACCTGGGCTGCTCCAGCTGTGTCCTGAGGAGCTGGACCAGACACATCCCCTGGGGCTGGAGTTGAAGCTGAACCAAGTGGCCATCCCAGTGTGAGACCAGATTCCTGGCTCTGGGAGCAGCCCGGGCCAGTGGGCAGGCTTTTGCTCAGCGGCCCCATTGCTCAGCAAGCACACTGGCTCTCCATCGGCGGAATGGCGCTGCAAGTGGAGCTGATACCCACTGGGGAGATCATCCGTGTGGTTCACCCCCACAGGCCCTGCAAGCTTGTAAGCCGGGATGCTCTGGGCTGGGAGAAAGGGTGGCAATATCTTCCCAGGGCCCACCAGCTCCCTCAAGCAAACCCCTCAGGAAAGAGGTGAGCAGTGGGGAGGGGTTCTGACCCTTGTCCAGAACAGTCTGGACAAGAAGGAATAAATGGAAGGGAAAAGAGTTCAAGCGCCTCTAAGAGCAGGATTTTTCAAAGCAGGGATCTAGGTTTGAATCCCTTCTCTTCCAGCTCCCTGGTCCTCCGTAGGCTGGGCTATGAACTAGGTATAACACGGAGGTGACGGGACTGCTCTGAGGCCAAAGGACTGGCGGTGTACGTAAAGCTCCAGATGCGTAGTACACGTTCGGTTCACGCCTCCCCTTCCTTCTGGCCCAGAGAACTAGGACTGGCCCGCTCAGAGCAGCAGCTTGAGCAGGGAAGGAGGGTGGAGGGAGACAGTCAAACGGGGAAGAACTGACCTGGCCTGGCAAAAGTGGGGCGAGTTGCGGGGGAGAGTGTCGGGTTTGCTCTGAGGATGCAAAGGGGCCCTAGGATGAGGAGATGCACCCTTCCACCCAGCACTGCGGCGAGGGCGCCGGGTGTGGAGGAGGGAGGGTGTGGTGTGTGTGTGTGTGTGTGTGTGTGTGTGTGTGTGAGAGAGAGAGAGAGAGAGAAAGAGAGAGAGAGAGAGAGAGAGAGAGAGAGGCTGTGACGCCCCGTCCCGGGAGCTGGTTGCCTGTGCGGCACCAAGTCTCCGCGAACTCGGGCGGGGGCCGG